>NW_020699449.1:14298655-14301273 GCF_002925995.2 Terrapene triunguis | reverse complement strand
AAGATGCACTTAGACCTGAAGGGATGCAGTCAGGGCCAGCCGTTTTTGCAGAACATCATAAAGCAGGTTGGAAGTCCATTGATGGACCTGTTGGTATCCAGATCCAGTTGGAAAACCAAAAGATACTACATGAGGAAGACACACTTAAAAGTGGGAAATCTGGACACCTAATTTCAGAAGTGGCTTCAGGGCCTCCTTCTCCATGCAAGTGTGAAGATGCAAACACTTTGCAAACAAACAAGCTAGCGAGTTTGGTTACCTTCTCAATAGCTCTCGGGTCTCAGTCCTCAGGCCTGATTAAGCCGTAACTGGAATCTCCTCTCAAGATCCCAACACAAAAGAACATATTCCAACAGGAGCTTACCCTGCACCAAAATCCAGTGCTGCTAAAACTGAGTAGTAGGTGTACTCAGATATTAGAATAAGGTGATAAACACTCTCCTAGCATCTTGGAGCAGACAGTCAGATGATGACTACAAATCACTTGGATGAGATTCAAATATTGGCACCCAAGAGACATCTTGGGGCAAAGTCAGCTTAAAGTAAAGGACACTCTAACATTTCTACAAGGAGGCATGGCTACGGCTCCTTGCTAACACTTCAGAAAGACAAGTCCACAGCGGTAAGTATATTGAGCTGTAACAAACCCCGGAGAATCTCTAATCACTCTCACAAAATAGGTTCCTCAGGACCACCACTATCATCAGTGCTCCATTAATACTCAGATTCTTGACATGATCTTCAACTGTGTACTACAAGCCCACATAAACCACCCTTCTAGTCTTTGCAATCAGCATGTGTTTTTACTGGAAGACCTTTTCTCACTGGAAGTTTCTTGCCTACATGCCATGTCCTCAGCCTTAGGGATTTCAGAGCATGCCATGCGCTCTGTGGAACCTCCGTTATACATATTCTACCAGGGCATAGCAGTTCTTGAAAATGACCAGTCATCCTTTCTGAAGGTCATCATAATCTTTCTCAGAAGATTTGTCTGAATCCAAACATCTTAGGGGAGTAGAAGGGGCATACAAGGGATAAAAGATGTATATAGCAGAGACATTCAAAGCCTCAGGTACAGCTCCTAAACATATTGCTGCTCACTCTAAGAAACTGTGCGCCACCTATGGTGAGATCTGCCAGGTTGCTATGTGGTCCTCCCTCCACACTTTCTCAAAGCACTCTAGAGCAAGCATCTTGAATACTGTGTGCAGACGTGGTCACCCCATCTCAAAAAAGATATATTGGAATTGGAAAAGGTTCAGAAAGGGGCAACAAAATGATTAGGGGTATGAGGAGAGATGAATAAGACTGAAACTTTTCAGCTTGGAAAAGAGACTGCTAAGGGGAGATATGATTGAGGTCTATAAAATCATGACTGGTGTCGAGAAAGTAGATAAGGAAGTGTTGTTTACTACTTCTCATAACATAAGAACTAGGGGTCACCAAATGAAATTAATAGGCAGCAGGTTTAAAACAAATAAAAGGAAGTATTTTTTTCACACAACGCACAGTCAACCTGTGAACTCCTTGCCAGAGGATGTTGTGAAGGCCAAGACCATAACAGGGTTCAAAAAAGAACTAGATAAATTCATGGAGGATAGGTCCATCAATGGCTATTAGCCAGGATGGGCAGGAATGGTGTCCCTATCCTCTGTTTTCCAGAAGCTGGGAATGAGCCATGGGATGGATCACTTGATAATTACCTGTTCTGTTCATTCCCTCTGGGGCACCTGGCGTTGGCCACTGTCGGAAGACAGGATACTGGGCTAGATGGACCTTTGGTCTGACCCAGTAGGGCCATTCTTATGTTCTTATCCTCACCCCTGCAGGTACAGTACTTGGTAGGTGGGTGTTACAAAGTGTGAGGCCCCAATAACCCCTTACTTTCCTTTCCAATTTCTACATAATTCAGTTGATTTCCCGTACCCCCCTCCCGCAAGGAATGATAATTGTTTTCTGCATTGAACTTCAGACTGATGTGGAGGGAAAGAGGGGGGAAATTCTTACGTATGAATTTTCCTTCTAAAATATTCCATGTCAGTGAGTCTGACCCTCCTTTGGAGGTTTGCATTATGTCCACAGGCATTTCTGGCTATCACTTGCCTGTTAAGTAATTTGAAAGGGAAAAGTGTGTTCATCTAGGAGGTCGAGAAATCCCTAAATTTCTTGTCAGATCTACTGCAGACAGTTTGATTAACACTTCTTGACTGTTGTATAATCAGTTTCCAAAGCTGAACAACACTGTCATTCTTGAGAGTCATTCCTGCAGGATTACCCTGAGCCCCAGGCTCAGAGCCAAAGGTCTGGTCTACCTCTCGATTGCTGTGGAGGCAGGGAGCATCCCTCAGCGAAGCCTTTCTGACATGCAGTGTTCTAGAAAGAAAATGCACAAATAAGGCACCATTTTTCCTTTTGCGGTTGGGGAAACTAGTCCACAGAAAGTCCATGATTTGCTCAAGGTCATTCCTTGAGTTAGCAGAGACTAACTCTTGCTGTTAGTCCCCTGCTCCAACTCTTTGGCCATGCTACAGCCTCCAGCCTTGTATTGATTTCATGTATAATAGATATGTGCCTCACACACTATTTATTCAGCTGTTTTCCTGTTAAAGCAAAAGTCT
>NW_020699449.1:14226155-14296155 GCF_002925995.2 Terrapene triunguis | reverse complement strand
GTAAGGTAAGGTTGTGCCTTTTAAATGTTTTATTAAGCACTACTACTTGGAGGAGGTATAAGTTTCTTATTTCTTAGCAACAAATTTCCACAGTAAATAGTGTCTTCATATCCAGAGTCACAAAATGATTATTCTAAAACCAAGTAATTTTTTTAATTTAAATAGCTGCTGTGTAAGTAAAGGTCATATAGCAGAGTGGCATTTTGCCAGTATATGACAACTCATTGATTGCGATTTTTCAACCATATTATTCTGGGAACACTGTGGTAATCGAAAACTACCCAGAACTAATGTATAAATAACTGCCTGCTACCCTTGCTAATCCTGTGTAAGTGCCAAACTAGTATCCATTTTAGGAGAGGTGGTAAATCCTTTTGTTTGCATTCCAAGACAGCTTGAGTGTTTTTAAACTGTCACATGTTTTATTGCTTCCCTATGCCCAGAAATGTAATGCATCTTACTGTTTCTTTACAAAAATAATATTAATATAAAATACAAATATTTACATGCAATATTTTAATAAGACAGAAAGTGTGGAATGGTTGCACTGCACAGAGTATACATTTTTCTCCAGAAAATTACAGGATTAGTAAAATATATAATAAAGAATACAATTTTCAGCCCATCTGGAGAAAACCTACTGTGGTGCTGTCTGGTTGCATGTGTTAGGGCCACCGGCATTACCTTTTATTTTTTAGAAGTTCCATTACGTTTTGTTTATTTGTATTTTTAAATGTACATTATCTGTAAAAATAAAGGAAAGCAGGTATATTAGGCATGGGAGAAAGGATTGTTTCAAAAAACTTAAGAAATGTTACTAATATAAATTTGCAAGACAAGGGGACTAGAGAGTTGGAAGTTAAAACTACATGATACTGCCTGGAAAACATGGAATAACCAAGATTTCTGATGGAAACACTCAGAATTGAGATTTACAAACGAAATGAGAAATCGTTCAAATGACCGAGAGATTATTTCCACAGTAAATAGAGGCGTTATAAAGAAAATTAAAGATGGTGCACAGATAATAGTTATACAGCTGTGTGTGTATATGTAACTAACACACACCTGGTTTTGACGTGTATAACAGTCAAATTAGCAATAGGTATTTGTTTCTGGCTCTGATATGTGTATAAAATCAGAATCAGAAAAGCCATTGTAAATTTCGTAAAAATATTAAGGAATATTAGGAAAATATTTAGCAGCCATGTCTCACTGATTCTCAATACATTTTTATTTTGTTTTTTAAGAAAAAAGTTTCATATTTCCTCTCTACCACATTCTGTGCTTTCTTCAAGTCTACTGTTAAATTGCTGTTATAGAAAATCTACTTTATATATAGTTTTTACCATGGACTATGCTTTGAAGTTTGTGAATAAGATGGGCAAAGATCAAAACAGAAGACAGCAAGCCATTGTAAAAATAGAAGCATTAAAGCAATCTGTTATGCTCCTTGTTTACATCTCATCTGACATTAGGCTACTGAGGATTATTACTTGTAACAATTATATTTTGATTAGGATTCAGACATGTACAAAAATAGCAACATAATTTTAAGTTCACTTATGTATTAAAGCAAAGTAACTGCTGAATTAATTTCCAAAACATTATGTAGGTTTCAAATGTTACAAAACACATTCTATACCCTACATGCAGAATTTCAGTGTGCTGTGTTTGGGTTTGTTTTATAGTAATACTTGTTATGACAGTTAAGAACATGTTAGTCTCCAAAACTTCTAACCTTAAGAGAAGAAAGGGAGAGAGAAAACTGTTACTGGCTTTCTGACAATGGCAGGGAGTGTGTTAAACCAGTGTAAAATTCAATTAAACTGTCTAGCCAGGTTTTTGAAGCTGAAATGCAGGCCCTTTCAGTTAAGCTTCTTATTTTCCTGTGACCGACACCGGTGGATACTGTGTTATGCCAAAACCAACAGGCTGTAAAGCACCTTGTTTCATGCTCCCAGCTGATCAATATTTTTATTTTCCAGGCTTGCCCAGAAATATGGAGGCAGTATCACCTAACAGTAAGTAGAAACACCTTTTTTATTTTCTTGTACACCCAACCTATTTACTCTTCTGTGAACTGCTGACCATAAAATATAGACAAGCATCTTCTTCAGGAAGATAATAAACATCTGAAGAGTTTTTGAACTGGAGAATGCAATAATACACTGTCCCTTTTTATACATTCTTAGAAGTTCTGATTGTATTACTAGCATAATTTAATGACTGCATCCTATCACTTTCCTCTCCATAACTGCATTTACTGTATACATTACAAAAAGAAAGTTTAATTTTATACTGGGGTATAACAGTATTCCTGTCTCATTGTTTCCCGGATTTGGTTGTCAAATCCCCATATATTACAAGGCAGTTTCTTTAACTTTGATTTAAAGAACCTTACCTAGAGAATGGAATGTGAATTTTAGAAATAAACTTTAAAATCTTTGTACATGATTCTTAAAGAAGAAATCAACTGCCACTTCTTCTTTGGCACCTGGTTAGTTGGTCTTTAGTTATAAAAATAACTACTGCACACTACAAATAAATCATTCAGTTTTTAATTTTTTTTCGTGTATGCAAAACGCAGGGAAAATTTAAACAAACTGCACCTACATTAACTAATGTGCAGTCTGAAAACAAGATTTAACTTGTTTAGAATAATGTCTAATTGATCTACACTACAAACCTTAAATACAAAATAAATATATACACACACACACACACATACATTTATGTATAAAAAATTAGGCCTTGCCTATGACTTCTTTTCAACATAAGGAAAATGTGTGTTTAACTGAAATAACTTTATAACCACTGTCATCCTTGTACGATTAAACAAAGCAGAAAAGTTTGTCCAGTACTTTTTGTTGTGCTGTGGTTTTGAGGTTTTTCTTTCAAATAAGGGAATACTGCTATAGGATGTCCTTTAAAATCTGTTCCTTGTGCCTTTTCAACATGTTGGAACTTTCTCTTTTCTGTTTTAGCAGCTAAATTTAATAGTAAAGGATACACTCTGTTGAAAATCTCTCCTGTGCTTAGGGTTTTTTTTTTTAAACATTCACTTTGGAAATCTCCATTTCTATATGCATATTTTCTTTGCTCTTAAATTACCAGATTAAAGAAGATGTAATAAGAATAGGTTTAGTTGCATTCACTTTATATGGTTGTTTGCTTTATTTATTTAAAGATACTCAAAAGAAAAGATTCAATCCTTTATAATTCTTTATGCTCCAGAAAAGGAAGTGTTTAAATGGTTTGTTAGATCCCTTATGGAACTTGGAATCTAAGAATCACATAGATGTATTTATGCAATAATGTGATGGTGAATTAGGTTTCAGCTAATATGTCAAAACATATTTTGTTGTTCGGGCCTGTTTTGGACATTGAACAATTACTCAGAAAAGAGTTATTATCAACACTACAAAAAATTCTTACTTTTTAAAAAGCTAAAAACAGATTCTTCCTGGCAATCATTGACAAGCAATCTGAGCTGTTTCATCTTGAAGAATTGTAGCCAATTAATTTTCAGGGAAAGTATTTTGACTTTATACTTTCAATGGTGTGAAATTAACAATATCCACCAACAGAAGATCTACTTCGAAATTTTTGGAGCTATGCATGGAAATGTCATATTGGAAAAATTAATTAATTTGGAAAAAATAGTGCTTTGGGGTACGCTGTGCTTGTGAGAGAATATTTTGAAATATGATCAAATATACATACATATAAATATTTCCGATTTCATTACTAAATATGTAGTCCCTGCCTTGTTTCTTATAAATGCCTTTGCTATTTAGTACTATAAATTATCCAGGTTTTTAATTTATGATGATATTTTGTATTTACATAGCATCTTTCATGTGAAGATCAATTTTGACAACTACATTAATTGAAGCATAATCAGATTATACTTTTTTTAAAACTTCAGTTGACAACAGACATCGCAGACGTTTAAAATAGAGGCTATAGTTCAAGAGAATCTATATTATTTAAACTACTTAAACATGTCAGGGTCAACTTTTGTTTTTTCACTTAAGAATTCTCTCTAGATCTAAACTGCAACAGAAGCAAATAATATCCACAGATGATGCTGAAACTGTCGTGTTAGAATAGACTTGTTGCCTATTTCTTTTACATAAGTATGACTAAAAGGTAGAAGTTGTTTGCTCTCATATAGGCATTCTACTGTGTGACTGCAGTCATCAATTTACAATTCCATCATAGTTTGTTATAAATACTGATTTCTAAACAAATAATGCAAGAGAAGAAAAAGACTTGCATTTATTATTTTTGGAGAATATGCACATATCTTTGCAGGTATATGTACTAATGTTAGCTTCAGGTTTTTTCACACCTTAACAATATATATATATATATATATATATATATATAGCAAATTAACAACTGGTTTCAAACTGAATTTGGGAAAATTGTAAACTGATAATGTGCATAATATATATAGACATCAACCCAAGCAGAGCAACAATTATATTTTATACAAATATGTTTTTGTGAACTTTTAAAATCACTTCTATCATACCGCTTTGCCAAAAGTCCATATAAAAATTGTGTTTAAATGCACATACATTCTTAAAATATTCTTAATTAATCACTCTGAAAGCTTGTTAAAAACAACAGAACTCAATTCTTGTCTCTTTGTGACGCTTTTGATGATTTTATTCATTATATGTCTCTTTTCTAAGAGGTGGACTGCCATCTATTGACTCATAGTAGCTCTTGCACTTCAGTGTAGCTTGAGTAGGAACAATGAGGACATAACAATTCCATTGCTACTGTTATGGTTGGTGTTAGGTTTTAGTTTAAACTATTACAGTTGGGAAATTTTGAAACACTAAAAAAAACTTTGTAATATTGTCATAAATGTCTTGCTGGCAGCTTCTTTTTGTTAGAATTTCAAAAATGTTAAGAGGCAGTTGAAATGGCAAAAAGAATTATGAGCCGAATATTCTAGTTTGTTCCTTGTCAGAAAAAAACAGACAATTAAATCATATTAATGCTGCTTAAATTTAAAGGCTCTGTGATAATCAAAGGTTTATAACGACAGGGTTAGGTTCTTGAAATTTCTTTCAACTATAACTAGAATTAGTATTTAATGACCAGTTTTGATAATGATTTAAAACGTGATTAAATAGTTTTCATCGTGCCTATTCTATATATTTCTCCTTTTTTCAGAAAAAAACAAAATAAAGTTGTCAACATATTTTATGGGTTTTTTCCTCTCATTGTTTCCTGCATGCAATAAATGATAGGCAGATACACAGTTCTACATTTAGCAAACTTGTTATTATGAACTCATAGTAGTAGGGTAATAATACAAGAAGTTGATTTTCAAAATCCAGTAAAAATAATATTACAATATTTTGGCCAGATATAAATAATGTTAGAATATGAAGAATCACAGTCCTACAAGAAAAGAATTTTTAAGGGCCCCTGAAACAAGTTGAGTCCTACAGTGCATTGTCCCTGAGCCTTAGGAAACCTACCTACAACGCTGACTGAAGAAATAGTATTGTCATTTATGATTTTATTATAGTAGTAGCCAACGGCACCAATTAGGATTGGTGGCCTGGTTGTACAAGATGAGCTGCAAATACTCAGAAAGATGCAGTCTCTGATCCGAAGACCATACTATCACTATCATCTCTTTCATATCAGGACTAGTAAAGAACACTTTCAGTCATAGCAATTCACTTTAAGAATAGCCTCTTTCTAAATTCTACCTTTCTGTTATTTTTCATTTCTGTTTATAAACTACTCACGACCCAAACTAGAATTGTATACGTGTTTGTAGAATATTTTGCTCTGGACAGATACAGGCCTAGGAAAAATCCTTCCCACTTCAGTTGCAAAAATAGTCCATACTGAAGTCAGTGGAACAAACAGCATTTATCTTCTAACTTATATTTTTGGATAATTTTGTCCAACTTTGTTGTTTGACCTAAAAATGCTCTGTATATTTAATCTGATCACCTTTCTTTTTTCCCTGTGGCAGTTCCCCTTTTAGGTAACTTTGCACTTCTTGGAGACCCACACACCTACAAATACACCAAACTGATTTGTACTCAATCTTGACTGTATAGACTGTATCCTTAGATTGTGAAGTGCTTGGGACCGAGACCAGGCCTTCTGGAGAGTCTGGAAAATTCCTTGAACATAGTGAGCACTACCTTAAACAAATTAATAATAGCAGATAGCCCTGTTATTATACAGCAATGTTACCCTCTTCAGAAGACAACTACTGCTGTGGAGTATTTCTGAAAAAAATGCCATCCCACTTTATATGTAACTACATGCGTGTGAATCCAGTTTACTTTCACTGTGGCAGAGAAAGGCAATCCAGTGTCTGGCAGTAGAAGCTAGACAAATTCAGACTGGAAATAATGCAAACATTTTTAATGTCGAGAGTAATTAACCATTGGAACAATTTACCAAGGGTCATGGTGGGTCTCCATCACTGACCATTTTAAAATCAAGATTGGATTTTTTTTTTTAATCTTCTCCAGAAATTATTTTTGAGGAGTTCTCTGATCTGTGCTATATAGGTCAGCTTAGATGATCACAATGGTCCCTTTTGGCCTTGGAATCTGTAAATCTATGAATAGCTTAGCGCCGTGGCTCTCAACCTTTCCAGACTACTGTACCCCTGTCGGGAGTCTGATTTGTCTTGCGAACCCCGAGTTTCACCTCACTTAAAAATTACTTGCTTACGAAATCAGACATAAATATACAAAAGTGCCACAGCACTCTATTATTGAAAAATTGCTTACTTACTCATTTTTACCATATATTTATAAAATAAATCAACTGTAAATAAATATTGTACTTACATTTCAGTGTACAATATATAGAGCAGCAGAAACACGTCACTGTCTCTATGAAATTTTAGTTTGTACTGACTTCGCTAGTGCTTTATATGTAGCCTGTTGTAAAACTAGGCAAATATCTAGATGAGTTGATGTATCCCCTGGAAGACCTCTGCATACCCTTGCTTGAGAACCCCTGGCTTAGGTGGTCTACTAACGTAAGTAAAAGGAGTGGGATTCGGCTCTGTGTGTGTCTGTGGGTATAGTGTGTGTGTGTGTGCGTATTTTTTTAATGGAGCATTTATCTTTCAGTCAAATAAGGGATAACTATGAAAAATGTAGGACGAAGCTTATTTTTAAATAACAATCCTCAATATGTTGTTTAAGGTACAAAAGCGTATATTTCTATATGTGTGTGTTCGTTCCTTTGCATGATTCAGGCTGAAAAATGGGACAAAATGTATCATATATTCACCCGATATGGGGCACAAGACATTAAGCACCAGGAAAGACATGGATAGCCACTGTAATGTTTTGGCATAAAATAAAATTTGCGTTCCTGTTGTATAATTTCATTTTTTTCTGACTATGTACATTATACTTTATCATAGCATATTGTAATCTAATGCATTCATACACTGAAGCATATAGCAAGCACAATCCAAGAATAAAATCTACATACAATAATGAAATAGAAATTAATCTTTCATATATCAATATGGCCTTCTTCAGGAAATACACGTAGAAAGACTAAGGAAAGGTAAATTCCAGCAGATGGACAAAATATAGTTTGTTTCTTGTTTTCTAATGTATTTTCCAGATGTGTAGATATACTTTAAAAAAAAATTCCTACTGTTTTTAGGAGGGTTCTTTCCATAAGTATAGCTCATCCTTGATAATCCCTCCCTTCCTCTTCCAGTGTTCAGGCAGTAAGAGTCCCCTCCCCCATCTCCTGTCTCTGCTAGTTTCATTTGTATTACAACCCCAGTCCAAGATGGCCACCAACAGAGTTTTACAGACATCAGAATTTTTAACCAGCGGAGGCTATCGTTTAACACATTTTTTGACAATTTGTTAATCTTACTTTTAATCCACTTACATAAAAAAAGGTGAACCAGAAATTCGCTGTTTTGGCCTGTGTGCGTAAAAGACATGAAGGGACAATACATCTTTTGTGTTTAAATTTTGCGCTCTGATTTCTTTGTGTGCCATTATTACAATTCTACATGGCCTGCCACCTTTTTTCTGAAATAAAAATGTAAGCAGTCTAGCCTCAAATCAATTTAAATCCTTAAAAATGTGACTTTCAGAAAGATACAGCGTTTGTGAAAACATATCTAAACTGGAGAGTTGGAAAATTTGGAAACTAGAGAAGGCTTTGTAGGTTTTGTGCAGATGAAGGATGGGAAAAAGTATTTGGGTGGAGAGATTAAGTCTTGCTACTCTCCAGTCTTGCTGCTCTCTGACTCATGGACGGGATTGTTTGAGGCTCTTGGATCATAACTACAGTATCAACCCCTCTAGTTACCTGACCTAAGATTTCTAGAGCAGTAACTTTGTAAAGATTATGTAAATGATATTACATTTCACCAACTGATCCGTGTCGTCGTCTTTTTTAAGAAAATACTGTAAAAATATGACTTTTGTTGGACATAGGCTGTATATTATTCACATACTTTGGAGACACACAGCATCCCATCACAAGTTATATGTCAAAACTCACATAGCCGTTTTACTGGATGTTTTACAGTGACGATAACCCAAAATTGCAAGGCATTTGAATTTGAAATAAGGATGTCTTTGTGATGTTCTGTGCAATGGAAAAACCAGAGCATCTGCACTTAGGAAAAAGTGGTTTATGTTGTTTGGGTTGCATGAAGTTCTCACATGGCTTGAAAATTTATGCTGCAACATGTTTAGTTTAGGAGAAAGACGTTCCAACCCTTTAATAATAATTTGGTAGAGTTACTTTTTTTAATTATCAAATCTTTATGAAAATTTCATCCCTCCTGCTTTTACATGTGTGTGGCCTTTGGCAGATGTTTCTATGAAGGTATTATGCTTCATAAGTGTTCCATTATTTTAAAAAAATCAATCAGGAGTGGTTTGGTTTGACAGATTTATTAGTTAAAATAGAAACTTTTTTCATTTAGTTTTTGTTTTGTAGTATATAGTATTGTTTTCCTATTAATGGCTATTTCTTCCTTACTCTTGACGACTTTGCAAGGTTCATTCAGAGTACGTTTACTGTTGCCACAGTAGGGAACACTTAGGGCTGGTCTTATTTCCAAATAGCCAAAGTATACAAAAGGCTACCCTGATAGCTTTGAGATATAAATTAGCAGTTAGATCACTCTACACATAGTGACTTTAACTGTATAATGAGTCCAAAATATATACTACAGGTATGGGTGAGATTGATTGTTAAAATGTTTGAGTGTTTTCCAGTTTTTACTTTAAACTGCATTTAAAGTATTATAGGCAAAATGAATGATCTTCATAAATAATAAAAAAAGATCATGTTAAACTTTTGAATGTCTACAAACATGTACTATTTACGTACTTACCTTCTCAGGAAAATACAATTTTAGAACTAGATGCAACTAACCGCTTATAAGAGGAAATAATTGAAGTACACAATAATCAGGTTTTGTTTTTACTACTAAAGACAGGGTAGAAAATTCCAATTGCAGATATTTTTAAGTGGCACCCATGTTACTATGTTTGTTTGATGCTTTGCTGCTGATGCTGTTCCTAATGTCTTTCTATACCTAGGGCCGGATCCTCAGCTCATGTAAATTGTCCTAGCTGTTCAGTGGAGCACTGTCAGTTTACAGCAGCTGAGCTGGCCCTTAGCTGTATGCTATGTCCACTGCTAAACCACTCTGAGAATTCGTGCCGTTGTTAGAGCCTGTGAAAGTTAACCTTGTTGGAATATGAACCTGCAAGTGGCACAACAATGAACTGTCATTTATATGAACCATTTAACCACAATAGTTATTTTCTGAATATTTTCTATAATATTTTATGCTGAAACTAGGTGATTGTACGTAGTAGGGCAGGGGAGTGATGTGCTACAGCTTAAGCCTTGATTATAAGTTGTGGTTTGATGTGCCGTAGGAAACAGTCCTACACCGGGAAGAGACGGATGGGCTGATCTCTTAGACCCTTTTCATTTCTAACTTCTGAGCACCCATGTACAGTAGCCCCTTGAACTATTTCCATTTGTTAGGATACATCCTTCAGTACGTCTGTGACTTCCATGTGTCTTCTGAATGCATAAATAAAGATATTTAAGGAACTCTGTACTTTCTGCGGGGTGGGAGATTAGGACCCTGGCTTTACGGGCAGTGAAATTAATGTATTTTTATTTCAATTAACAATAACACCTTTTTATTATGAAGGCTGTTGTACAGCGCACGTAGCTGTCCATGATCCCAATGGCAGGGCATTCATACAACGGGGAAAGGATGACAAGTACCCCAAATATTTACTAAAAACTGGAGTAGGAATTTCTGTGTTCTTAACGTCTAAACTGCCCTGTATTAATCTGTCTCCATCACACATTATTTTTGTGATGCACTGGAATTATTGGATAAATAGTTACTTACGTAGAAAAAAGAATGATTAATGTTTAGATCTTATTATCAAAAGGCCTTCTCCCTCATATAACCACCAGCAACTTAATTTAACTAAAAGGATTAACGTGCTTTCATTTCTGTAAGGTTTATGGGGCTGGTGACTACTTTCACTTGTTTTGTTTTTTAAAAATAAAAAAGATACATATAAGCATTCATTTAGCTAATTTCTATGCTGACAAGTATTAATGATTTGAACAGTAAAATAAATAAGTGGAAGATTAGTGTCAGATTTGCAGCATTTTATGTTTACAGCCTTTAGTCTGAGTATGTAATAATTCTGTGCAGTTCACCTACAGTAAAGTGTAGGTGTACATTTTCATGCTTTTTACTGTAAATGTATGCTGTTCATTGAATCTTGACATACAAGCTGTGAGTGCAGAAACAAAATTTACTACATTTTGTTAAAATATGTGAGGTTGTGTCTAAGGTTGCTGTATGAAAAAACAAAAAATATGTTGTGGTTTTACATTGTTTTTATATAAAATCTAGGTATACATATTTTTAATTTAAAATATTTGCATTTTGCTGTTTTAAGTGGATAAATGCCTTTGAATATTGCAAAATTAAAACAAAAGTTTAAAAATGTAAACTGCTAACTGGAACATGGACATCCTGTTCTGATTCATAAGAATTTTGAATCATAATAATAATGGCTCCTTTGCTTGTCAGTTGTCCACTGAGTAATGGTCTGTAACTGGTATGCTTTAGTATCATTTAAAACTACTGCACTATATCATTTAAATAATCTGCATGTTAAAAAGTCTATGAGTATTCAGTGACCCGGGAGGAGACAATATGGTGTATTACACCAATTAATATGTGTATTTAACTCTTTTAGTAGACATGTATAGACCATAATTGCTGTTTAGGAGCTGTGAGTTTATCTTGTCAATGAACTCAAACACATTAGACCATAACTTTCTAAAGTTATACTTGATCATGTTACTCATCTACAGATTGATTCCCTAAAAATATTCATTGACTTATTTCCGAGCGGTCTGTCATGTCAATAATAACAGCAACACATCTAAGTATGGCCTGTCATGTCAATGAAGAAGTTACTATCTCTGACAGATTTACCTTGGTTTTGTTTTAATTAAAAAAAAAAACATAAAAGTGATTAAAATATAACCCCAAGCTCCATATATTAAGAGTTAAAGAGCTTAGTTCCAGGTTGAATAGGCACCATTTTACTTCAGTATTAGCAAAGTCTCAGAACAGTGGGTGATCTGATTGATCACATGTGTTAAAATAAATATGTATGACAAAGTAAGAAGTCTCTTGGCTCTAAATTTTTTGGCTTCTGTGGATTGAAGTTAGACCTTCAACTTTTAACTTATTTTAGTATGTTAATTTTGTTCATAATGTATAGTAAATTTATTCCAAAAAGCCATGACTATAACTCTCAAATGTGCATAGATATACAATATATTTTCCTTTCCTTCGGCAGTGCTTCAAGTTTAAACAGCCCATGACATTGCTGCCATTGGCTGTTTGTTTCCGCCACCACCAGGACTCTACAAACATTTTTTAAATTACTCGTTTGATTTTGCAGTTTGGTCTATATCTACTTGAATGGGATATTCTCCATTAGTGCCTCATCTGTGCATCTGCAGTTGATTCTAATTGTTTTGTTACGTAACTGTATCTATGATAAGTTCTCATACTATAGTTATTTAGCTGACAATGCTGACTGCACATGGCATCTTGCTTTGTTTTTGTTCTTGACAGTGCTGTTAATTCTATTAGTAAATTGTTGCCCTTGCATTTTAAATAACCAGCGATAAAGCATACGATTTCTCAGAAACAGCAGGTTGCCATAATGGTTCTAAAATGTTAGGGTTTATATTATTTTCTGTCTGTAAAGAGATTGAATTTAAATTATTCTATTTATTTAGATATACTGGATTTGACAGTGGTATACGCTTTTGGTTTGACTTTTTGATGGGCAGCCCAGAGAACCTGGTTAAACGAGATCCTACTGATGCTGCGTTTCTGATGGTGGTACAAGTGTGTTAGAGGGGGAGGCAGAGAGGGCATAGAAGTTTTCAGAAGGATGATTTGGGGACATGATTACTGTCAGTGGGGTTTTGATTTAATTGATGTTGGAGGAAATTAAAATATTTTCTGCTAGTCAAAGTGCCCCAAATCATGTTACAAAGTAAAATCTAGCTACAGGTATTAAGACTTCAATAGAAATGGATATATGGGAAAGACATTTAAACACCATATGAAGTTTCAAAGAAGTTCATGTACAGATTGGTTTGAATTTGTTTGACCAGGGATTATCTTCACTACATGTATCAAATATTTCCTTAAAGGCAATTTATAGTTACCAGGAGCTCATTGCATAGGCAAATGAAAATAAGTACAAAGTTTCTGTCTGGGATATATGCGGTATCTTGAAAGGGGGAATGCCTAAGGGATGTAGCTATCAAATTGTAGACGCTGCTTCCTGCCAAATGAACGTTAACTTGGATAGTTAGTAATCATATTGGTCATGTGCCAGTGCCAAAGTTATAAGGAAATGACCTTGTCTTTTTAATAGTCTGATTATTTAAATGCACTGTATGCCTTCACTCATCAATACAATCAAAGGCAATACAGATTGACAGCTAGTTGATATATCATTAACATAGGACTCTTTAGTTATAATTTGTTCCTCCTGAGTTTCTGATGTCAAGATAACACTCCAAAACCACAGCTAGACATTCTCTCAGAATCAGTTGTATTCAAGTACTACTATAATAGGCTTGGTTTTCATATTCTGACATATTTTAAAGAAATAATTCCTTTTCTGAAAAAAGCTTTGCTTGTGGTTAAGGGTGTTCCAGTAGAACAGATATAGTTTGGGGGGGGGGGGGAGAAAGGAAGCTGTAAATCATTTAGAATGACAGTAAAAATTAAAACCTTGGGGTTTGTTTGGCTCCCCAGCGTATTAGCTAATAAATATAACCAAGCTTCAGTTCTGTTCAACTCCTAATTTTATAAGCATTGGAAATGTTTGTGTTCAGATTAATGTATAAATGCGTGTGTAAACATGCATATTCTTAATAGTGTGAGTGCATATTATGTATGTGTCTATATATAGTGTGTGTGTGTGTGTGTGTATGCGTATATAAATGCATTTGATAGCTACACTAATAAACATTCAAATAAAATATACAGGGATCCATATATGTCTCCTCCCCCTCCCTCCACTCCCCCTTTCCTCCCTCCACCCCCACCCCACATCAAAGCTTGTGGTCCTTTTCCATCCTTGTACTAAAAGGTTTCTTTGTAAGCCAGGCCATTTGTCCATCATTGTTTGGGGTCCAAACAGTAGTAAAATACCCTGTCACCGATCCAGAGTGCTGTGAATGGCAGCTCCTCTCCGGACAATTGGCGGAGGTGCCTAGAAATATTCCGGAGAGGATTATTTAACCTTTCAATTTAGGGGGCACAAAGCCTGGCTGATTAATGAACTTTCTGATGGGTGCTGATAAGCGGATCTATTTCTTTATTTCCTCTAAGAGTGATTCCTTCTCCTGCTTCATATTACTATAATCTTAAACAGAAAATGTGGCAAATAGATTAAAAAACAGCACTAAAGAGTTTATCTGGCTGGCAAACTGAAGGAGCTAAATTAAAATTGGTAATGAAAGCAGTGGCTGAGCCCTGTATATGGTTTTTAAATGCGCTGTGTATTTTGAAGAGACTTATTCTCCAGCTTGCCTGGTAATGACTGCTTTTGGTGCACAGTCCGGGGTTGGCTTCTGTTATCCCCCCCCCAAAAAAATGAGTTGTGTTATCTGGATGACTGCAGACACATATGCATCCCCCTTTCTCACTGCATGGGCAGACAAGGTCGATAGCATTACAAGGTATTTGTGGCAGTGCTTGTTTCAGTTTTCAGAGCTGCCAGTTTCCAGCCAGATTTGAATTACAAAAGAAGAAGCTGGCATGAAAATTGAAAGGGTTTATCGGCTAGTCTGAAGCCTCATAGCACATTGCTTATTTATGCAGTCCATTTGCACCAAGAAATATAAAAAGGAAATACATTTTAAAAATAAGGTCATAAAGACCCAGATATGTTTAAGATGGCAAATAAAATATAGATCCCTATAATATCTTCCAGGAAACGATTTCACTTAATGTTGCACATTACTTCAGAGGAGCATTTATGTTACTGTCATAAATTTGTGCATTTGTGTCACTATATAGGTAGTCTCTGGGGATTAAGAAGGAAGCCTTTGCTAACTTACTTTAAAATTAAAATAGAGGAAAGAGAGATCTGTAGATTGAGAGCTACATAGGAAATAGTTGAAATTTAATGCACCACCCTATTTAAATACCATTTTGCATTCCGTGTAAAATTAGCCATGGACCAGTGAATAAATGCCACCACCTTTGGAGAAAATTGGGATGCTTTTTAAGCCAGGAAGATTTTGGAGCATTCAGGGAGTGAATTGCTGTTATCCATACTGTCTTGCATATATTCATTGTTCTGAACTTACTGAAGATTTTTTTTGTCCATTTTACAGAAGCGACATCCTAAATTAATAGTTTAGGGTTTTTCCCTATTCGTAAGAGTATCAAAAGATTACATTCATTTCTTTCATATGTATCATTTTCTAGTTTTTGTCTCTTGGTTTCATCTTTTCACACCATGAATTGTAGCTGCCATTTGCATCTATTTAAAATGCATTATATAAATGTCTACTTCTGTAGAAGACTATCATGTATTACCCCTTGTATTGTGCATTGAACAAGTTATATTTCTCCTTGCGGTTATTTGCAAGTGTTTGCTTTTCCAGACTATCCAATTAAAAAAAAATCTAGTCATTGATTTGTGACTTACTAGATATCATTTACAGAAAATATAACTGCATAATTCACTCTGCTTTAGTAACACTTATTTCATTGTTTCTGCTATGTAGCCTATTTTTCTGAGGTTTATAAACACACCTAAATATACTCATTCACAAGGTATAACTTGTGAGAAGAAGTCACAAGCCAGGTGCAATTTAAAAAAGAAAAAATTAATGGTTGGTGGATTTGAACAACGAATTTTTGGATGTGTACAGTTTTAAAATGGCTAAAATGTAAGAAATAAATTTGGCAAGGAATTGGTCCACTAAAATAGTCTAATTGCTTTGGTGGTTGTGAGATTTTTAAGCCAAAATATTTAAGTTATGTACTTCACCTGCATACTAAACATGCTCTGTACATTTTTTTCATGAATTTTCATAAGGATTTTTACTACGTAGCATGTGTGACTTAATGATGCAATCACGCGATAGACTAGGAATGCTCTAAAGGAGACGTTCCGGTCTGTTGTGTACATAATACACGTTTCAAAAATCTGCCTAATTAAGGAATTACCCAGTGGAGTGGAAGTCTGTTGGGTACATGACATGGTTTAAAAAAAAATCTTAGTATAATTACGACATTACATGTTAGCTGTTACTGGCAGTTTTGAATGTAGGGGAATGACCTATAGTTGTTGTTGCTTCTGCTAAAATATAAATAGATTATGATCTGTTTTTAAAGAGAAATGAAATATGCTTTTACATTAATGCAGTTGTTGTGTCACTTCCCTTGTTGTGTTTTGCCTAACTGTAGTGACATCTGTAGTATGTAATGATACAGTCAGACCCTCGTGCCTTGGTCTCAGAAAGCAGACGTAGCAGCACTCATGTAAATGAGTTTCACCCTCAGTTTCACATTTCCTTACTTGTCTTTTTGAGTCACACATTTAGGGCCTACAGCTGCAGCCCTCATGCAAAACACATCCATTGACTTCGATGGGAGGTTTGCCTGAGTAAGGACTGCAGGATCATCTGTGTTGCCTAGATGAAGGTTTTTTTCTGATTAATTAGCAGTTTAATTGTTGAGCACTAGAGAGAGAAAATACTCTCTCAGTAGAATGAAGTGAGGAATAGCAGCAGAAAACGGAATCTGCCAGTGAGATGGAAACATAACAATTGCCATACCGGATCATCCCATCTAGTCCCAGTATTTTTTGACCAGCAGAGGCCACTGCCAGATGCTTTAGCAGTGGTACAAGAAAACTTGCAGTGGGCAGTTATATAGGATAAGCTGTATAGATAGTTTCCAGAGAGTTTGTGTGTTGGGTGCTAAAGTGGACTCTACCTACAGTGTTGTTTGGTGTACTCAGGAAAATAGGCATTAGCCTTAAAACAGAGGCAGAATGGTGGCTGGTAAAAACTGATCTGTGTAAGAAGACAGTGACCTTGGTTTCAGCTAAAGTTATTAATAGGCAGTTGAAACTTTTCACATTTTACTCAACTGTCAAAATCATTCCATTAGGTATTTGTGGATCATAGTAGACTTGGTTCTTTGGATGGGGTTCTCTCTGATAATCAAGTGGGAATCCGATGTCTTAAATTATGTTTTCATGCAGTTTATTACAGAATAATGTGGCTTGGAAGGACTTTGTAAGTGTCAGGTCTAAACTTTATTTAATCATCGCAGTTCTATGCATTATTCAAGTTGGATATGTGTGTTTGTATAAGTTTGAGTTATGGAGTATGCAGTTAAGCACTGTATTTTCCTTTAAAAGTGACATTATGTGCTTGACTGTGAAATGAATATACTTGTCAAAAATGCAATGTTCAATTCACATAGCATATTCTAGTGTAGTTTGGTCTGTGTGTGTGTAATCACACACATGCATTAATATAAAACTGAGACTAGAAGATTCTCTTTAATTAGTGAGATTTAGTCAGATTGCATATCCTAGGTAGTAATGAGCTTCATATAAGCAAACCCTCATTGGATCAAAGTCAGTTTAGATAAGGGCAGCTCAAGGTCACAGAGGGAGCTGCCCAGCAGGCCAATTTGCATAAAAAATTACTGTCAGAAATAGGCCACTGAGGCAGCCCTGGCATTTTGATCTCTTGGCCTTTGTCATGGAGATTCCTGGTTGAGAAGGGAGGACGGCCAGTGTCCCAGATAATGATTAACTGTTTTAATGGCATTCATTCATTCATTCCGCACTAACTACTCATGCAGAAAAAAGGGTTATGTAAAATGACATTAGAAGAAAAATCATTTGTAATCGTTGCATCGGGCTGCACTTTGAGGAGACATTAGGAGTAAATCCGTGGCGTGGTAGGCTTATGCTTTATCTTCTGATATTTACTGAGTTTACTGGTGCATGAAAAGCTTTCAGCAAGAATAGCAGATGGGATGGACCTTTCATAGGTAATACTATCTACCAGGTTATTACTTCTATATATTGATAGTGAAGTAATCTCCTAGATATCACCCTACAAATATAGATTATTTAAATGTTTGTAACAAAAAAAATAACATAGAGGAGCTACTTTCACGAATGCTTTATTTTGTACCCATTGGATTGGAGTCCTCAGATGCTTTTTTAAACCTTAAATAATAAGAAAATAGAAGGCTTAAAAACATACAGGTTCCCCTTGTGTTTGGCTTTTGGAAAGCCGTAGAGATGTGTATAGTTGTAATCTGAACTGTAAGTATTCGGTTTAATTTGTCTCCTTAAATCTGACCTTTTCTATTTGCTAAACACAAGGGAATGTTGTGTGGAGCTTTTTTCGTGTCACATGAGCATACATTCCTAATGCAGTGAATACTCTCAAGGATTCTTGTTAGACCTTGTACAGTACAATAAGAAAAGCTTAACGTCCCTCTCTTTCCGTCACTGATTTCTGATGTACAATTGTTTTCTAATGAGGTAAGACCTATTCAGAGTGCCATCCTCTTTTCTTACTAGCATGGTGTACTATAGTTGGTTAAAAGATAGCATACCGATAACATTTATCATAGTAATTAAAGTTTTCAGCTCAAAGTGTTATTCAGATTAACATCCAGACGTTTATCAGTCAAGTCAGCAGTACATGAACTTCTGAGGAGAGCTGTCAGAGGCTGTAACTGCGAAGAACTTCAAGTACTAGTGTTGACCCATCTTTAAATAGAAGAAAAGACACAAACTACAGAAGTACACACATAATTTATGAGCTGGGAGGATTACTTTTATCTTGAACTCTAAGATTTAACTACTGGATTAGAGTGAAGGAGTCTATAAGTACTTTTTATTTATTCATTTAGTCATATAAATTACTAGCATTATCACTGGCAGACATGCTAAATTCTATGCTAGCAGTATCATTCTGATCCTTAAATCTGGTGTTTATTTAACAAATCATATCTCAAGAGAGAAGAAACCCTGATTTTTCTTTTTCAGAAGAAAGTGATGTTGTTTTAAGCTTCCTGTAAATTTTAATAGAGATTTTTAAATACATACAACAACAGTAGTCTAAATTGTTTTATTGGCTAAATCCATGTAACACCATTTGACAGTTCAAGGTGTAAAACCCCACTAACATTGTAACAGATACTTTGAGATTAACGTATATGTGTCTCTGATGTGTCACAGTTGCAATTTCACATTCCAAATACATCACAAACTATAAGAATAAGACCATTTAATCAGATTTCTCCAATTGAAATATAACCCTTTTAAGGCTTACCGGTAATAGAAATATAGAGTCATTTGTAATATAATGCAGTTGATCTTCTCTTGACAGATACACTCCACAGATATTCTAGATGAAGAGTTCTCTCTAGTAGACAAGTGGTGACTGAAGTAACCAGAGATAGTGACCTGTTGCAGTTTCTTGGTCGCATCACAACGTGAGCTTCAATTGACATAAGCCTAGAAAACGGATTTCATACACATAAAATTCTGTATGACGGCAGAGGGAGAAGGATCCAGATTATATAATTTATTTCTACTTCTAAGGAACTCTGTATTAGAACCTATGGAACTTTATTTCCCATGAGTGGCAGGGCATGGGATCCAAAAACTGGAGCTGGCCAAACCTACTAAGGTTGAAGGCTTTGCACACCTCCTATTCAAAAAAAGTTCAAATTTACGAATTTTTTTTTCCTGTAAATTAAATCTGGGGAGAGTTTTTGTAGTAGAAAGAATGTCCAAAAAGCTAGGCTGGCACAAGTGAGTGGCCTGAACACATTATTACTACTTCTATATCTTATCTACAGAGAGCGACAGACTATATATTTGTTGTTTTATATGAGATTTTGTCTTTGTGCTCCTTTTGTCACAAACACTGGTTTTCATTCTCTCTGATTTTTGCTCTATGTTTATACTGTTTTTCATTGGACATGTCCCTTCTCTGATTCTTTATTCAGTGTATAGTGAATGAAATGTGAACTGAGTTACATGAATCTGAAGCGCGCTTTTAAAGCCATGTGGGTTCAAAATGTGGTGAAACAAGCTTGTCCTGTCCTACCAAAAATGTGGTCAGATGCATAAAAGATGATCAAGCAATAATCCTGTAGTTTCTATCTATTTTACAAGCATCACTATAATTCCTCGGTAAAGAAAGAATATACAGTGGCATTAGAAGTATTAGTGGGAGGTAAACACAATGAGAGGTTTGAAAGAAAAAAGCATCCCTTGCAATAAAAAAATATTGGTGAGTTCTTTGAAATCGCACACATTTTCCTGTGTTCCACTAGAATGAATAATAAAGGAAAATATGTGGAGCTTTAAATTAATTGGATTCTGTTTTGACCAGTTTTCATAGAACCTTTATTCCATCCCCCTTCCTCGGCAGAGATGCCAACTCTGATTAAACAAAGGTTTTGTTTTTTATTGTTTTCTATCGAATAAGTGTGTGTTTATAACCTAGAACATATACATGTGTGCTCATGCACGCCCTTCAAAATGTATGTGGTGGTACTCTGAGCAAAGTTATTATTTATTGGCTCTGGATTTAAAAAATAAAGCTGCCTGACCCATTGAGTTCAGTTTATTGTTCCAAATCTTTCTTTGCGTTAAAAAAATTTTCTGACTTCAAACAGCTAAACACAATAATTTAATTTGGTGTTTGGTGCAGATTCAGATCCACTAGATTGACTTGAAAATTGACATTGGCAGATTTTGTTCAGTGACTGAGGGGAGGGGGCAGGGGAGGTGTAGGGTGAGAGGAAATATGAGTGTGGTAGATTTAGACTGTGTATCTCTCTCAGAAGACCTTCCCCATATTGCCTTAAGTGAGTCCTGCTGGGAGGGACTAGTTTTGCAATACACAAACGCTCCTATCCAGCTGGTGGATGTAATATCTGATGGCCCTGGTTGTTCCCTGAGGATAGTGGGACATCTGCAAAAAAAAGAGAGAGAAATCAGCAGCCTACTTTCCTGTATTGAGAGTCGAAATAAAATGGCTGTATGGAATTGACATTTAAGTTTCCTGTCCCATTTGATTTTGGTGATCAAGGTTTAATTTGCTCTGTAATATTACAGTAACACGAGCAACTTGCTCCTTTTTCCAAACTTCTTGCTTGCAGCTGGAACGCTGTTGATTTAGACAGCTTTTTGTTAAGATTATTTTAATTGTAATTCAACATTTGGAATTCACCAGCCCTAATTCTCACCTGTTTTCCACATTGCAGACCAGACCAGGATCAATCAAGAAGTCCAGTTCGTATTCTGAGCATTCTGCTTTGGTGTACTGCTACAACTGCTCCCAGAAAGGACATTATGGATATGTAAGTCTCAGTAGTCTCTGGCTAAATGTTAAATGTATCCGTCTTATACATATGCTTATCTTCACTCTGGTGTGTGGTTGGGGGAATGAGCTGAAAGACTCACACTAGCAGTGTAGAAAGAACAACGCTAATTAAATATTTGTGATCTTGCAGCATTGTTAAAAATAATTGGATGCCACTGTAAAATGATCTGGAACAGATAAAAGAAGAAACCCCTTAGGCTAATTTTTAAAAACGAGTGTGTGCGTGCATGTGTGTGTTACAGAGAGAGATCGCATATATATGGAAGAAATGGATAGTTGCTGAAGGCATTTAATCTTAAGTTCTCCTGTGGGTGTGGGGTGGAATATTGTTGAAATGTTCAGTCTCTCCACTTTAGTCAGCCAGACTATTTCAAATTGGCAGGATTTGGTACTCCCAGTTGTTCTGACATTGGGATAGGTCTACATTAAAGTACCATAGAAGGAGTCCCAAAACCATGCCTTGAAGCAGTGCCATCTGATTAGAAATTCCCCCTCCCCAGCCAACTTTCCAGGCCATTTAACCACCAGTTTCCATACAGAAAAAATGGATGGTTTCTAACCTGTAACTTAATATCTCTTATTGAGTTTCATATAATTTCTTTATTAGGGAACAAATTTTGCAGGATGATGAGGGCATTTAGCACCTTACAGGATCAGTTCCTTGATATATATTTTGATTGTCAGTATCCTTACACAACAGGTGGAGCTCTGCACCTGTAGACACACAAACCAGGTGCTGTCGTCTTAGCTTTGCTGTGAAATATGTCCGGGGGAAATTTTGCAATGAGAAACAATATTGATAGAAAATCCACATTCCTAGTGTCTTGAAAGCTTTAGGTTCATGCTTTTCTAAAGCTTATGGATAGTATTCACCCAAACCCCCAAACACTCCTTCCTTCCCTCCCTCCTAACTGTCGTACATGTCCACTTAGGCACAGCATTTGCCATGTTTTTCAGCATCACAAACAGAATGGGGTATGTTGTTTTCAAGGAGTTTCAATCCTCGTATGAAATGGTATGGGGACATAAGGCAGTTAAAGGTCAGTCAGGCTAATTAGGGCTACCCCCCAGCAGACTTAAAAGTTAAATGAAGAACTTTAAAATTGATGCACAATTTTACTTGGAGGCAATGTAAAGATTTCTAAATTGGAGTGCTGTATTGTGACAAACATGTACCTGTTAGGAAATCTGCTACACTTTGGATAAAGTGTGTCCTTGGGGGTGGGGAGGGACCCCAGAAAACAGGCAACTGCAATAATCCAATCTAGATAAAATATGAGCATTAGTCATCAGCCCTATGTCATTCATATTGAGCAGCACTCACAAGCTTGGCAGTAGTTCTCAGATGGTACAAAGCGGTCTGCCTAATGATAGATCTAAGGTGCAAGTCATCTGTTTTAAGATGAATTGATAAATCTGCTGATAGTATGACACGCCAACATTTATTCCTGTAGTTTGTTCTGTCATTGCTCAATCTAGGATTTCAGACTTTAATTATCAGAACCTTCTACAAAGGAAATGTTTAAATTATTGGTCACATTTGTTATCTATAAACAGAATAAAGTCCAAACCAGTAAAATATATATATACTTGGTGCTTTAAAAGAGCTTATATCACAAAGTTGAAAATAATTACGAGCCGAAACATTTGGGAGAAAAAATTTAAACAGAAAACGTGAATGATAATTGGGAAGTGTTAAAATGTTCTTGACGCCCAAAAAGTCACAATCAAGAGAGAAGACCACAGTGGTTAAAAAAATTAATTTGGCTTAGAGGGGAAGTGAAAAAATAAAACACTGTAAACAAGGAAGTGGAAGTTGATAGTAATGAATGTGTAAATCAGAAAATTGGGAATTGTAGGAAATTGATAAGGGAAGCAAAAGGACACAAGAACAAAATTATGCCCAGCAGAATTCAGGACAAAAAGAAGAAGTTTTTAAAGAATATTAGGAACAAAATGAATACTAACAATGTTATTGGTCCATTATTAGATGGAAATGGTAGAATTGTCAATAATAAAGCATAAAAGATGGAAGTGTTCGAAACATATTTGTAATATATTCATATCAGATGATGATGACATAATTTCCTTTCCAACAGCAATTAAGGGTGATGTTAAACTGCAGCTACTAAAGCTAGACATTTTTAACTTAGCAGAACTGGGTGACTTGCAACCAAGAGTATTAAAAGAGCTGGCCAAGGAGCTATCTCAACCATTTATGTTGATTTTCAATAAATTTTGGAACACTGTGGAAGTTCCAGAAGACTAAAAGATAGCTAACATTTTAAAAAGAGTAAGCAGGGTGATCCAGGTAATTATAAACCTACCTGCCTGACATTGATTCCAGAAAATAATGGATACAGGACTTGATTAATAAAGAATTAAAGGAGGGTAATATAATTAATGCCAATCAGCATGGTTTTATTACAAATAGATCTTGTCAAGTTAACTAGATACCTTTTCTGATGAGATTGCAAATTTGGCTGATAACAGTAATAGTGTTGATGCAATAGACTTCTGTAAGGTGTTTGACTTGGCATCACATAACATTTTGAGTAAGAAATTAGAATGATACATAATTAAAATGGCACTCTTTAAATTGTCAAAGATATAACAAGATCCAATGGCTGGAAGTTGAAGCTAGACAGATTCAGATTAGAATTAAGGCACAAATTTTCAACAGTAAGAGTAATTATCCATTGGAACAATTTACCAAGGTCTGTGCTGGATTTTCCATCACTGGAAACTTTTAAATCGGGATTGGATGTTTTTTGTAAATAAGATGCTCTAGTTCAAACAGAAATTAATTCAGGGAAGATCTGTGGCCTTTGTTAGGAAGGAGCAGAGATGAGATTATCTCAGTGGTCCCCGCAGACTTTATAATCTGTGAATCTATTACCTTTGTTTAAAGCTTGATAGAACAACCCCAAAACCAGGATCGTTTTACCATCCCACAGAGCTAACCACACCTGGCAGGAGTAAACTCCCATGGGACACAGTCCTGCAAGCTAGCAAAACCCAAAGAAAAGGACTTAGTTCACTCAAAATAGAGTTGAAACAAGGCGGGACGCTGAGAAGGAATCTTCAGTCATGACTTGTTATAGGACCTGGACACATGTAGACAACCCACAGCCAACTGCAACAAGGTGTATGGGACACCAGCAGCATTTAGCAAGGTCTGAGCCATGAGGATGTAATCTGTGTTTTTTACCCACTGGTCTTGACCCCATTGTGGGTGACACATCTACCCCCAATCATATTTCCCTGTGAAAGATTGCTGCAAAAGTGAATTCTGTGGCAATTGTAAGGGTGTGGAGTCCCCGTGCATAGTTTTCCACATTTTTGCCCCCAACTCAGCAGAAGGGTATTGTGTTTGCGGCCTTGTGCATCGGCAGAGCAGTTAAGAATTCAGTCCTGTGTAATTAAAGAGTGTGTCATTCACACTTTGGCTTAAGTTGCTCTATTGTAAAAAATTCCAGCTCTGAATTGGCTGAAAGTACGGACAGTGGCCCTTGCAGACATCTTGGTAGTGTTGCACCTAGACACATGAAGTCAGTAGATAGAGTTCAACTCTACAAATCCCACAAACAAAGAGAGCTGGTTCATAAAGCAAGTACAAAAACCATTGCCCCTCTCAACTCAGGGTTCTAAGAGATGGACATCTCTGCCTGGGTTTTAAAAGTCTGACTTTAGAACAGAAAAAGCCTGCAGGAATGCCAAAATAACTAGCTCTGCATGGTCTTCCTCAATTTGCTGTTTCCAAACCCCAAGAAGTAAATGACACACAGCAGAGTGCTCCTTTCCTTTAAAGCTGAAGTGTACCAAGGTGACTAAGGAGAGAGAAGGCTCAGATTATGGTTTTGTAAAGAACTGTCTCAAGCCAACGTTTTTCACAATTGCCCATCCTATTTTAAGCTACCTCTTACTCCAGTTGATGAAATCTGAAATACTCGGTACTTGCTAGACATTTAGGGATTCACTAGACTTTCACCATTCCCAAAAACTGAAGCAACAGCAAAAAGGTAGTTAATTGCTAGAGTTAACAGGACCATTTCCATTCATAAGATCATTGTAGGCCAATACATTTCCTCCATTGTTTTTAGATGTGGAAGTACTTGGACATATACTTAATACAGCATGGATGCCTTGAGGTTACAATTGCCATAGACTTAAGTTACCATATTATCTGTTTACTCGGAATAAATTCTTTTTAAAACTGTCGCTTCCAAGAATGCTCCATTTCATTGCAATCTATACATCCAAGCCATCCATTGGAACAGCCATAACGAGGACTCATTTTTACGCGTCTCACCATTAAGTGTAACAACTTCCCACATTAATCAGTGACAACCCATTGCATTATTCAGATTTTGCAGCAAGTTTTGCATGTAACAAAACTAAGGAACTGGGTAGTGTCTGCAGATGTGCCTTGCATTCACATCCAAATGTGTCAATCAAATAGAAAATACCTCCATTGGGTTAGTAGCAGGCTGTGCTTTCAGTCCTATGTGAGTTACCTCTAGTGCTGAAAAATGTCCCAAGAGTATTTAATGGTGCAAAGTGTATGGCAGTATATTTGAGAGAGAAGGGTGTGGGAAAGTGCATGTTGTACACTACTGAGATGATTATTCAATGCAGTGAAGTTAAAAGAGGAAACAGAAGTGCTGGTTTTGGAGGCATGTGCATTTCATCCACTAGGGCTTTACTGTCAACATATTAACAACATGAAAACTAGCGAAAGGGCCATCTGTCTGCTGCACAAGCCCTAGACTTTGTGCAGCATCTCAGAACAGACCTGAGGGAGTGTGTTTCACAGCCATCAAAGAAGATAACTGTGTCTTTGCATTACTTGTCTAAAACAGGATCACCGCTGCTTTTGAGTAAATATTTGGCCATTTTTTGGCTTAATATTTCCTTTCACTTACTCTCTTCCTAGGCTTCTCTCATTTTAAACCTTGGCCAAGTGTATAACATGCATCTTTGAAGCCTTTTTATGTACTAAAGATGCAGTTATGCTTCTCTGTCTCTTTATACCTGAGTGGAATTGGGGCATGTACGAGGTGGGATTATGCAAAGGGCAGAATCCTGTGCTTTATAGAGACTCAAACTATCTCTCTCCACCACTTAGTTTTACATTGAATTATTGTATTAGGATGACTGGCTCATGCCACTCAAATTTAAAAGATGTTTTTTCCCTACCTATGTCTTAACATTTCACCATATAGGCATTGTATCAAACAGACCTCATAGGAAGAGGAGGAGCGTTAGTTGCTTAACATGGTAGGGAGTCCTTTATCCCCTTTTCTCAGGGGCTGCCTGGCACTTTCCAATATTCAGAAGAATCTAATAAGTGGTGAAAGTACCATGTTGGAGGCAAGAATAGGAAAAAGTTTGGGATTTGTAATTATCAGTAGTTAGACACAGATTACAAATTGCAACAATATACATTGCATGCCAGAAAAGGGAGTAGATTGATTCTGAGACCTAAAAATTTCTGTTGGAGAACAGCCATATCCAGCGGCTCTGTGGTTGTGGGACACGCCCCTCCCCCCCCCCGTCTCAAAAAAGAAAACGGTTTTAGAATTCTGTAGAAAAAATCAGAAGTAGTTCTGATTTGTTTGTAGGCATTTCACCTGTCTTTGCTGTCTGTCCCATCACACTCCCTTCAAGTGGCCTGTTTAAAGATCACTGAAAAAATACTTCAGTGTCCTCCTCTTGATCTTTCCCAGCAGTAACCAGTTCATTAGCCATTCTACAGCCCCCTGCCTCACATTTATTCTGCTAATATGTGTTTTGAGGAGTTTGGCAGGAGGGTTACAATCTTGACATGTCAGGTACTGATTACTGCTGGAAACAGCTTGCTAAATGTATTGTGCCAATAATCAATGCCTGACCTGGAATGGAAGTCTTGTGGTCCAATATGCATCTCTTTCCTGGATATTCGTATTGTGTAATAGAATCCTAGAACCACAGGGTTAGAAGGGACCACAGTGGACATGTAGTCTAACCCCCTGCCAAGATGCAGGATTTGTTGTGTCTAAACCATCCAAGACAGACCATCCTATCCAGCCTCCTTTGGAAAACCTTCCGTGAAGGAACAGCCGCAATCTCTTCCATTGTCCTACTGTTCTTACAGTTCGGAAGTTTTTCCTGAGATTTAATCTAAACCTGCTATGCTGTAGTTTGAACCCATTGTCTCTTATCCTGCCCTCTGTGGCAAGAGGGAACAACTTTTCTCCATCTTTTTTTTGGCAGCCTTTCAAGTATATGAAAAAGGCTATCATGTCCCCCCTTAATCTCCTCTTTTCCAAGCTAAACATACCCAGTTCCTTCAGCCTTTGCTCATCTGGCTTGCATCCCATCCCTTTGATCATCTTTGACACTTGCCCCTGGATCCTTTCCAGTTTCTCTGCAGCCCTTTCTATATGGTTGGTGACCAAAACTGGGGCACTATTCCAGGTGAGGCCTAACCAGCACTGAGTAGAGCTATGCCTCTGTTAATGCAACCTAACATTGCATTTGCTTTGTTTGCAACAGCATCGCATTGCTGGCTCATGTTGAGGCTGTGATCCACCACAACTCCCAGATCCTTCTCAGCAGCGTTGCTGCCAAGCCAGTTTTCCCCCGTCTGTATTTGTGCATTTGATTTTTCTTCCCTAAATGTAGCACCTTACATTTGTCTTTGCTGAATTTCATTTTGTTATCTATAGGCCAATTCTCCAATTTATCAAAACCCCTTTGAATTTTAGCTCTAGCCTCCAAAGTGTTGGCAGCCCCCGGTCCCAGCTTTGTGTCATCTGCACATTCGATCAGTATGCTCTGTATTTCTACATCTATGTCATTAATAAAGTAGGGCTGTCACGCTATTAAAAAAATTAATCGCGATTAATCGCACACTTAAAAAAATTAATTGTGATTAATCACATTATTAAACAATAATGGAATACCATCTATTTAAATATTTTTTTGATGTTTTCTGCATTTTCAAATATATCGATTTCAATTATAACACAGAATACAAAGTGTACAGTGCTCACTTTATATTTATTTTTATTACAAATATTTGCACTGTAAAAAACAAAAGATATTCACCTCATACAAATACTGTAGTGCAATCTCTTTATCGTGAAAGCTGAACTTATAAATGTAGAATTATGTACAAAAAAATAACTGCATTGAAAAATAAAACAACCTACAAGTCCACTCAGTCCTACTTCAGCCAATCGCTCAGACAAACAAACTTGGTTACAATTTGCAGGAGATAATGCTGCCCGCTTCTTGTTTACAATGTCACCTGAAAGTGAGAACAGGCGTTCACATGGCACTGTTGTAGCCGGCGTCACAAGATATTTACGTTCCAGATGCACTAAAGATTCACATGTCCCTTCATCTTCAACCACCATTCCATAGGACATGCTTCCATGCTGATGACGGGTTCTGCTCGATAATGATCCAAAGCAGTGTGGATTGACGCATGTTCATTTTCATCATGAGTCAGATGCCACCAGCAGAAGGTTGATTTTCTTTTTTGGTGGTTCGGGTTCTGTAGTTTCCTCATCGGAGTGTTGCTCTTTTAAGACTTCTGAAAGCATGCTCCACACCTCATCCCTCTCAGATTTTGGAAGGCACTTCTGATTCTTAAACCTTGGGTCAAGTGCTGTAGCTATTTTTAGAAATCTCACATTGGTACCTTCTTTGCGTTTTGTCAAATCTGCTGTGAAAGTGTTCTTAAAACGACAATGTGCTGGGTCATCATCCAAGACTGCTATAACATGAAATATATGGCAGAATGTGGGTAAAACAGAGCCAAAGACATACAGTTCTCCCCAAGGAGTTCAGTCACAAATTTAATTAACACATTATTTTTTAATGACCATCATCAACATGGAAGCATATCCTCTGGAATGGTGGCTGAAGCATGAAGGGGCATATGAATGTTTAGCATATCTGGCATGTAAATACCTTGGAACGCCGGCTACAACGGTGCCATGCGAACGCCTGTTCTCACTTTCAGGTGACATTGTAAATAAGAAGCAGGCAGCAGCATCTCCTGTAAATGTAAACAAATTTGTTTGTCTTAGCGATTGGCTGAACAAGAAGTAGGACTGAGTGGACTTGTAGGCTCTAAAGTTTTACATTGTGTTGGTTTTGAGAGCAATTAGGTAACAAATAAAATCTACATTTGTAAGTTGCACTTTCATGATAAAGAGATTGCACTACAGTACTTGTATGAGGTGAATTGAAAAATACTATTTTTTGTTTATCATTTTTACAGTGCAAATATTTGTAATAAAACATAATATAAAGTGAGCACTGTACACTTTGTATTTTGTGTTATAATAGAAATAAATATATTTGAAAATGTAGAAAAACATCCGAAAATATTTAATAAATTTCAATTGGTATTCTATTGTTTAATAGTGCGATTAATCGTGATTAATTTTTTTGAGTTAATTGCATGAGTTAACTGCGATTAATTGACAGCCCTATAATAAAGATATTAAATAATACCGGACCCAGAACATAGCTCTGTGAAACCCCACTCGAGACCTCCTTCCAATTTGACTTCATTTCATTAATATTTACTTGTTGTTTGCAGTTGTTTAACCAATTATGTATCCGCTTAATGGTAGTTCTGCTGAGTCTGTATTTCTCCAGCTTACTTATCAGAATAGCTTGTGGGACTGTGTCAGAAGCCTTGCTGAAGTCCAGGTATATGATGTCCACTGCATTCCTCCATCCACCAAACCAGTTACCCTGTCAAAGAAGGAAATCCAGCTGGTTTGGCAGGATTTCTTCTTGGTAAATCTATGCAGTAATAGCACTACACTTAAAATAACTCCCTGCTTTACCTCTTGCTTTGAGACTATTACAGCCACATACAGCAATATGTCTTAGGGCTTGACTACGCTTGAAATGCTACAACAGTGCTGTGGCGCTTCAGAGTAGACACTACCTACCCTGATGGGAATGATTCTCCTGTCAATGTTGGTAATCTACCTCTCTGAGAGGCGGGGTGAACTCTTCCATCAGCCCACCACTGGCTACACCCGGGGATAGGTCAGCTTAACTACACTGCTCAGGGGTGTGGATTTTTCACATCCCTGAGCGACATAGCTGGGTTGACCTAACTTCTTAGTATAGACCAGACGTCAGTAAGCTTTTATACTAGTCTAATCTTCATTCTCACTGACACACGCTTTTCTTTCCAAACTGCCTTCCATTTGCATGAGCACTGAATGCAGTATGGCTAAGCTTCCCTAGCTACCGTTTTAAATGTCCTTCGAGATAGAGCCCACATAACTGAAATCATTCTACCTGAGATCACATAACCCTAAAGTCAGAGGGCTTTTTGTGTTGTTCACTGTTCACCAGCTCCTGCCCGTTAGTCAGTTTTCATGCTTGTACAGTGTCAAGGTTAGCAAACTTTCAGGGAACATAATGTTGTCCCGGGGGTGGGGGTGAGGGGGAGGGTATCAGAGATGTCAGTGTTGATACGTCATATCTGCACACTGTGCTTTCTAGACTTTTGCTGCATATTTGACAGTATTCGTGTTCTGATTTGTTCAGTGGAAAAAAAAAAGTCAAAGATGAAACATTTGGGCGTATTTTGTCAGCTAGCTGTGCAGAGGGCCAGCACAAGTCTTGAGTGGGATTTAAGTTGGGTATGGGGGCAAATGTCACCTTAACAGACCATTAATAACATTGAAAGCTTAAGCTATAGACTGCAGACTTCTTGAAGACCTGAGACAAAGACCCTGACCCAAGACCAACACAGCTTGCAAAGTATCTATCAAAAGGAATAAAGAAAGGAGGGTTGGAAGATGAGATCACTTAGATGGCAGAATAAGGGTGGTTTGAGTTCCTTAACTGTGAATTTGCATATTTTCAAGTGTTTGGGGTACTTGGACATTTGATCTTCTAACTTTCCTGATTTTTAATGTGGTTTTTTGTTTGTGTGTGGGGTTCTTCCTAACTTCAATGTGCTTATAAGGATTTTTACTCTTAAGTTACTGAAGTGTTCTCTGAATCTTAGCTTTACTTCAGCCAAGTTCTTTGTCTGAATAGGAACCAGAGGAGTTAGAAATTTAAAAAATGCATTCAGTTGCCAAGTCCACTGCTGCCAGTTCAGGATCTAGTGCCTCATTTAATCTTGGCCCAAAGACCAAGGAAATCCTAGCTGAAGACATTGCTAGTGTGTTGTAGATCTAAAGTGTGTATGAGGACACATAGTAAGAAGGGATTGTAGAGTTAGCAGTGCCAAAGTCTTGAAAGAAAGCTGCTCAGTATCTGCTGGGGACATCAGAAAAGTGAAAGCTCCTGACGATTTCATGAGAGCTACAAGACAGACTTAACTAGATTTGTGCAATGTTCAGAGAGGAAAAGAATCACGCCTCCAAGAAATTTACAAGCAAAACAAAGCAGCAATTAGTATCACATGGCACCCTAGAAGCAATACAAATTTACCCAGATTGGCTATCAAGACAGCAATAACACGTAGTTGGTATGATTGCACGATTCATATTTGCCAATCTGCGAGATTGAGAAATGAGCCCCACTCTAAGTGAGGTTCTGAGTACAACTAAACCAATCCGTTCCCGTGACTCAAGATTCTAGACTTTCCCATCTCATCTCTTCTTCACACCACGTCTGATGTATTTGCAGGCGAAGTCTCCTGCAGAACGTGTTTTGATTCAGTATCTTTCAGAAAGTTAATTTCGGCCAGATCCTCTCAATCAATCAATTAATTTTTTTGTACAGCACCTGCCTACAATGTGCCTGACTCTAGCCCTTCACTTCTGTGTGTACTACATTTGCTAGATAACTTTATAAATCAAAATAAGAGCAGGTTTGTAATAACCATTGGGAGACATGGGATTCCATGTGTCCCACCCTAGCTATCAAAGGATAGTAACAAAGAAGTTAAGTAAACATTTAAGTAAACGTTGCTTCATAGGCACAATTGTGATACAAATATACGCAGGGCTATTGGAAACTAATACAATTATCAGGATTTAAAGAACTGAAGGCCAGATCCCCAGCTGGTCTAAATCAACATTGAGACTTCAGCGGAATAAACCTGATTTATACCCTTTGAGATTCTGGCCTGGAGAATCTGGTTTATTTCCTTAACTCTGAAATCAATAATCCAAAGCTTAACAAGATGTCACAGCATGTAGTAACCTAAAATGTGATTTGCAGGAGTGCTCAGAGAAGCGGATGTACAATGGGGCATTCCCTTCTTCCCCATTCATCTACTACTATGATGATAAGTATGACATCAAGAGGAGAGCTCAGAGGGCAAAGAGAAAGGTTGAAGGTATGGTATATTTTGAGAAATACTTCTTACTGACCATCACATTTTTAAGTGGTCTTTAATCAGGGTACATTGGTATACTTACTGGTTTTTGTTAGGCATTTTGTAATCTTGGCTTTTTCCTTGTTGTGGAAGATGATGATGGAGATTATCTCAATCAACAAGCAGGGCAAGATTGATGAGTTTAGTAACCTCAGTCTGTTCCTGAAATGCATTGTTCCAAGCCTCTAAAAGGACACCAGGAAGTACTTTAACCCCAAAATCTCACAGACCTTAAAATGGTTATAAACTGATGGGGAGTGTTCTCTGAATTGTAAAATATGTTGTTAAAAATCTGTTACCAAAAACAATTACAGTGAAAAAAAAACAATATATATGAATGGCCACTTTCTACAATGAGACCACTTGTGGAGGAAGGTACCACTCAACATGAGTAAAGCTGGCAGGGTCTGGTGCTTACTCTGTCCAGATCTCTGAAAACCCATCTGTAGAGCAGGTATCTCTACTTCACAGCCAGATCAGCAATTTTTGGATTGCAGAATCTTGACTATAGAAACGTCAGAGGTAAAATGACACCGTTTGACTTTCCAATCCCAGATTGAATATATGGGTCTTCCAAAGATAATCGTTTTTTAAACTGAGCAAATGTCATATGAAGTCACTGAGAGAAAATGATTATGAAAACCCACAGTATCGCTTTTCTGGCTGCAACTGCACTTTAAAATGACATGACGATAAACTTCTGGCTTACCCAGTGTTTGCCAAAATGTCTGAGTTTTACCCAGGTCCTCAGATTTTTACATACCAGGTCAATTGCTGACCCCCAAACTGCAAACAGAGCTGTGGTTTTCCAGGGTTGTGCTTCTGGCCTCCTAGTGACTATTAAAAGAAACTGTTCTATTTTACAGAACTTCAAGAAGCCGGCCTTTTGCCAGCGCAGTTCAAGAGACTGCGCAAGGAGGAAGAGCGCAGGGGACAATGTCTTAAGAAAAAGAAAAACCTTTGGAAAGAGCATGTCAAGAGTCCTAAAGAAGAAAAGCGCCACAAAAAGGCCAATAAAAAGTCCTGGGCAGAGGAACGCAAAGAGAAGAAACACAAGAAAGATGTCCAAAGGAATAACGACCAGGAGGAGGACTTTCCTAGGGGGGGTAGAACACACTCCCCTAAGGGCAGCACAAAGCATCACAGCTCTGCCTTCTCTCCACATGGCAGGAAAACAAAAAATGGCCAGGAACTGCTGGATGCAGCTAAAAAGAAGAAGAAAAAGAGAAGGCAGAGAAACAAGAAAGACAGTAGTTCCACCATTGATGAGAGCTTATTCCTTATAAAACAGAGGAAAAAGAAATCAAAACAGGAATCCAGCTGCTAACCTGTCAACAGAAAGCTACGGTGGGAGGGGGGCGTAACTCACCACCGTTTTGCCATGGTATTTTTCTGACCCTGTGCTAAGATGTAGAATTTGAATCCACCTTTGCATACAGGCTTGGATGTGTAAAACCAACACGACAAAGAATACTGAGCTTGTGACTCTCAGCTTCTTAAAGAGAGTATTTGCCAACGGGTAGGAAGTGGTTAATGTACGCGAGTAAAATCATACTGTATTTTTTGGCAGTCCCTCTTTTTCTGTAAGTCGATGAAAGGTTGGGAACTTTTTTTTTTTTTGTTTGGATGAATGAGGGAAAAGGTCCATAGTGGGGAGGTTTGGCCTTCTGTCCTTTGAGCGATTCCTTTTAAGAATGCTACACCTGTCAAAATACTGTAGTTAAGCAAATGTGATTCCCTTGCAGCCTGACTTTAAAGAGAGGCTTTCACACTGGGGAGACTTGGAGAAGGGGCAGGGAAGGGGAAAGTAAACAGCAATACAAAAAACAATCTTTTTGGTGAAGCATTTTCTTGCTTTTCACCCAGCTGGAGTCCGCAGTGAAAATGTTGTATTGTACTTACGACATGACAGTCTTTTGCTGTGGAAACTCATGGGATGTCACAAATTCATCATAATCACAGCATTGCAAGTTTAAGTATCAGGAGCAGATGAACTACGAGGAAGCAAATCCTTGATTGAATAACAAATCTCTCTGCTAACTGGTAAGCAAGAGAAGTTCAATTAAAAAATGTTACAAGCAGTTGGGTTGACATCTGGAATTAAATATGCCATAGTTTTCCACAGTGTGGAAGTCCTGCTTTTTAAAAGATAAAATTATGTAGCCAAGCTATAGAATGCAAGCAATTTACCTGCTTCCAGAAATATAATGCCTACGTTTAATGACTTATTGGGTCTTTTTGTTTTGTTTTTTTTAAGAAATGAAGTATTTTTTGTACTCAAAGAATTAAAAACTTTGTAAGGATAAATACTTTATCAAAGGAACCAACCAAATAAAGTTTTACGTGGGGATACATGAAAAGATACCTTGGTTATACATTTTTCTTTTGAGGTAGAAAACAATACCTGGGTTTTGTTAACAAGATTAAATTATGTCAGTTCCAACCAAAAGGCTCTCTGCTATGGAATAATATAGATACCCTCTTCTGAGCACCTTTTCTAACCTGAGCAAAACAGTAGCTAACAATAATGGCTTCATAGAGTTGGTATGTACTCCTTGAGAGAGTTCTGCTGGCTTTGAAAACTGTTGGATTTTGAAACTGAATAGGATGTGTGTTAACCTGTGTAGGCAAGCCCTTAGTTACATGGGGAGAATTGCCTGCATAGCTATACCAGTATAATTATGCCAGTAAAACTCCACATGTGGACACTGTTATCCCAGGATAATTATGCTGGTAATTTTCCGTGTGTAGACAAAGCCCTAATTCATCGGCTTTTGGGTTAAAAGGATCACCTGGGTGAACGTAAGGATTTCAGTAGCCATATTCTTACATATCAGAGATTATTTGGAGCAAAAATAGACAAATATGAATTCATGTATCTCGGGCCCCAATTCCACTTCACGTAAGATGTGTCCTCAGAGGTGGTTTCAAACTGATTTTTGTTTAACTCAATGCTGTATTTAAATGACAATTCTCTTGGGGTACTTGGAAAAAATTAATCACATGTAATTTTTTAAATTCACTCTTGAAAAGACTTTGCCCTAATATCCGTTCTGAGCCTCCTTCCCTATCTGGTGCATTTCACGTTCCTTTTCACTTCTCAGCGGACCATCCAGTCTAGACTAAAGGCCCTTGTGGGACAGCAAATTGAGGAGCTTTTCTTGCTTTGGATTGAATCCATCAGCCAACCCCCTAGCCTCTGTTCTGTCTCTGGTGTGGGGGAATGGCCAGGTAGCCCACAGCAAAGCAGTTGGGCTCCTTCAGAAGAGGAGAGTTTTCTGCACAGTATGAAGTGGTCTGCTCTTCACCCTCATGCAGTCAGCTCCCAAAGCCCAGGAAACAACACCCAGCATAATGAGTTGTAAGTGAGCACCCAGAGGAACAGCATGGCCATGCCCCTTCCTCGGGCTTGCACCCCGTATACAATGTAATACACAAGTAATGGGCAATCCAGGCACTGGAGATCCTGTTACCATCTTCCAGGAAAACAAACATATTCAAAGCACACACGCAGTCCTGCATGAATGGAATTCATCCTGGCAGGGGGACTCCATGGGTATGTCTACACTGCAAGTAAACACCTGCATCTGGCCGGTGTCAGCGGAGTTGGGCTCATGGGGCTCAGCCTACAAGGCTGTTTAATTGCAGTGCAGATGTTCAGGCTCAGGGACCCTTCCTGCAGTGGGAGACTCCAGAATTACCTCAGCAGCCAGCAATGAGTAAAAGGCCCCGATGTGACGTGGGCTGTCATAAACGAGAGAGGTTAGAAGGCGATAATTCAAGGGCGGGCAAACTTTTTGGCCTGAGGGCCACATTGGGTTTCCGAAATTGTATGGAGGGCCGGTTAGGGGAGGCAGTGGCCCAGCCCCCGCCCCCTAGCTGAGCCCCACCTGCTTCTCTCCCCCTACAGTCCCCCCCCGGGACTCCTGCCCCATCCAACTGCCCCTGTTTCCTGTCCCCTGATGGCCTCCCTGGGATCCCGGCACCATCCACCCCTCCCTGTCCCCTGATCGCCCCCGGATCCCCCACCCCTGACCTCCCCCCACTGCCCCATCCAACCCCTCCTCTCCTTCCTGACTGCCCCCCCGGGACCCCTGCCCCATCCAACCACCCCTTCCTCCCTGTCCCCTGACTGCCCCCAGAACCCCTGCCCTGACTGCCCCCCGCAACCCCATCCAACTCGCCATCACCTTCCTGACTGCCCCCTGGGGACCCCTGCCCCCATGTTCCCCGCCCTCTGACCGCCCCGACCCCATCCACACCCCCGCCCCCTGACCATCACCCTGAACTCCCCTGCCCTCTATCCCCCTGCTCCCTGCCCCCTTACCGTGCTGCCTGGAGCACCGGTGGCTGGCGGCGCTACAGCCGCGCCGCCCGGCTGGAACCAGCCATGCCACCGCGCAGCACAGAGCACCGGGTCAGGCCGCAGCTGTGCTGCCCCAGGAGCTCGCAGCCCCACTGCCCAGAGGATTGCGCCGGCGGCGGAGTGAGTGAGCTGAGGCTGCGGGGGAGGGGGAACAGCAGGGGAGGAGCCGGGGGCGAGCCTCCTGGGTAAGGAGCTCAGGGGCCAAGCAGGAGGGTCCCGCGGGCCGGATCTGGCCCACAGACTGTAGTTTGCCCACCTCTGCGATAATCCATAGATCTTATGGCAGGAGTGACCATTACGATCAACAAGCCTGACCTGCCTAACACAGGCCACGGAATCTCATTCAGTGATTCCTGCCTCTGGCCCGTCACTTCTGGGTAGTGTGAATCCAGCATTGCATCTCATTTTCAAGACACCCACAAGGCAATAAAGGGCACAGTGCATTCCTCACCCATCCATCCTTCAGTGTCCACAATGTGGAGATGTGTAAACTTTATGTAACGGCATAGCCCAGTGACATGTAACACAAGGATTCCACAAATACAGTACAATAAAAATACTCAAAAAAGCAAATTATAGCACCACTATCATTACCATACCAATGAGGCAACACTATAGAAAATCTAGCAATTATTGTGCTTAGTAACTACAAGTGGCCTTTAAATAACCATATGGATTCATAAATTCCAAGACCAGACAGGACCACTTGTGACCTCTAGTCTGAGCTCCTGTATAACATAGGACTTCCCCAAATTATTCCTAGAGCAGATCATTTAGAAAAACATCCAATCTTGATTTGAAAATTGTCATTGATGGAGAATCCACCACGACCGATGGTACATTGTTCCACTGTCTAATTACCGCTACGGTTCAAAATGTATGCCTTATTTCCCTTCTGAATTTGTCTGGTTTCAACTTCCGGCCACTGGATGGATGGGGGGGGGGGGTAGCTCAGTGGTTTGAGCATTGGCCTGCTAAACCCAGGGTTGTGAGTTCAATCCTTGAGGGGGCCACTTAGGGATCTGCAGCAAAATCAGTACTTGGTCCTGCTAGTGAAGGCAGGGGGCTGGGCTCAATGACCTTTCAGGGTCCCTTCCAGCTCTATGAGATAGGTATATCTCCATATATTATATTTATTTATTATATTATATTTACCTTTCTCTGCTGGATCAAGGAGCCCATTATTAAATATTTGTTCCCCACATAGGTACTTACAAACTGTGATCAAGTCACCCCTTCACCTTGTCTTTGTTAAGCTAAATAGATGGAGTTCCTTGAGTCTGTCACTATAAGGCAGGTTTTCTAATCTTTTTATCGTTATTTGGCTCTTCTCTGAACTCTCTCCAATTTATCAACATCCTTCTTGAATTTTGAGCACCAGAACTGGACACAGCATTACAGCAGCAGTTGCAGCAGTGCCAAATACAGAGGTAGAACAACCTCTCTGCTCCTATTTGTGATTCTCCTGTTTACGGATCCCAGCATTTTGGCCACTGCATCACATTGGAAGCTCATGTTCAGCTGATTATCCACCATGGCCCCCAAATCTTTTTTCAGAGTCACTTCTTCCCAGGATAGAGAACACCCATAAGTATGGCCTGTGTTCTTTTATCCTATATTGAGCAGTACTGAAATGCATATTGTTTGCTTGTATCCAGCTTACCAAGAGATCCAGATCACTCTGAATCAGTGACCCGTCCTCTTCATTATTTACTACTTTCCCAATTTTTGTGTCATCTGCAAACTTTATTAGTGATGATTTTATGTTTTCTTCCAGGTCATTGATAAAATGTTAATTAGTGGGGGGCCAAGAACGATCCCTGCAGGACTCCCTGGAAACACACCTTTTCAATGACTAGTCACCATTTACAGTTACATTTTGAGACCTATCAGTTAGCCAGTTTTTAATCCATTTAATGTGTGCCATCTTAATTCTATATCGTTCTAGATTTTAAATCAAAATGTCATGCAGTACCAAGTCAAAAGCTTTACACAAGTCTAAGTATATTACATCAGCACTATGACCTTTATCAGCCTAACGTGTAATCTGATCAAAAAAGGTATAAAGTTAGTTTGATAAAACCTATCAATCCATGTTGATTTGCATTAATTACATATCCCGTCTTTAATTCGTTATTAATTGAATCCCATATCAGCTACTCCATCGTCTTCCCCAGGATCAATGTCAGGTTGAGAGGCCTATAATAACTAGGTCATCCTGATTATCCTTAGCACAACTTTAGCTGTCTTCCTGTGTTCTGGAACTCTCCCAGTGCTCGGAGACTTATTGAAAATCAACATTAATGGTCCAGCAAGCTCTTCAGCCAGCTGTTTTAAAACTCTTGGCTGTAAGTTATCAAGACCTGCTGATTTTAAAATGTCTAACTTATGTAGCTTCTCTTTAACGTACTCTGGAGATATTAATAGAATGGAAAGAGTGTTATCACCATATGATAAGACCACTTCATCTGTTTCTCTCCAAATACAGAACAGACACATTTTTTGAACACTTCTGCCTTTTCTGTATTGTTGTTGATAATTCTACCATTTCTATCTAGTAATGGACCAATACTATTGTCGGGATACTTTTTGTTCCTAATATATTTTTAAAATTCCTTTTTATTGTCCTCAACTCTGCTGGCCATAGATTTCCTTTTGGGGCATCTATTAAGGTGTTCTTCAATGATTCCCAATTATCATTAAAAACACTTGTTCTGAGGTGCCGAAGGATGTGGGAGGCAGACCAGTTGAGGGTCTCTGGGTAAGATAAAAGGTGTAAAAAAAAGGGGTGAAGTCAAGGTTGAGCTCCACCAGATCAGGATGAGAAGATAGATGAAGCATTTCTAGAACAAGTAACAGAAATACCCAGAACACAAGACCTGGTAGTAATGGGGGACTTTAACTACCCAGACATCTGTTGGAAAAGTAATGCAGTAACTCCTCACTTAACGTTGTTGTTATGCTCCTGAAAAATGCGACTTTAAGCGAAACGATGTTAAGCGAATCCAATTTCCCCATAAGAATTAATGTCAATGAGGGGGTTAGGTTCCAGGGAAATTTTTTTCACCAGACAAAAGACTATATTATATATATATAGACACACACACAGTATAAGTTTTAAACAAACAATTTAATACTGGTACACAGTGATGATGATTGTGAAGCTTGGTTGAGGTGGAAGAGTCAGAGGGTGGGATATTTCCCTTACTGCTAAATGATGAACTAGCAATTGGCTGAGCCCTCAAGGGTTAACTCTCTCACTCTACGAGGCAGCAGGAATGGAGGGAGATATGCGCATTTCCCATAAGTGCACTGCCTTGTTAATTAGATCAGCTTACTGAGACTGCAGCTGCTGCAAGCTCCCTCCTTCCTGAGCCCTGGTGTGTCCCCCCTGCTCTATGGAAGATGGGGTAAGCGGGGTGCAGGAGCAGGGGGACACCCTGACAGCCCCCCTTTTCCTTCCCTCTCCCCCCCCCCAACAGTGTTAAAGGCACAACTGCAAACTATCCCGATGTGAAGGAAGGATAGGAAGAATAGCAAGATGCCAGTATGGCTCCATCAGGAGTTCTTTAATTACCTGAAAAGCAAAAAAGAACCTACAAAAAATGGAAACGTGGAAAAATTGCCAAGGAAAAGTACAAAAGAATAGCACAAGCATGTAGTGACAAAATCAGAAAGGCTAAGGCACAAAATGAGTTACACCTAGCAAGAGAAATAAAAGGCAATACATTAGGAGCAAGAGAAAGATGAAGGAACATGTAGGTCCTCTATAGACTTAGCAGGGAAGGAGAGTTAATGACTGATGTCATCAAGAAAGCTGAGGTGTTTAGTGCGTATTTTGCTTCAGTCTTCACTAAAAATGTTAATGGTGACCAGATACTCAACACAATTAATATTAACAAGGGGAAAGGAATGCAAACCAAAACAGTGAACGAGCGAGTTAAAAATATTTAGATAAATTAGAAAATTGACGTTGACAGAGCCTGATGATAATCATCCTAGGATACTTAAGGAACTAGCTGAAACAATTTCAGAACCGTTAGCAATTATCTTTGAGAACTCCTGGAGGACGAATGAGGGCCCAGAAAACTGGAGAAGGGGTAGAGTAGGAGTTCCTATCTTTAAAACAAAGAGGACCCAGGGAATTATAGACCAATCAGACTCACTTCAGTACCTGGAAAGATACCGGAACAAAATATTAAACAATTTGTCAACACATGGAGGATACAAATAAGGAACAGCCAGCATGGATTTGTCAAGACCAAATGATGCCAAACTAACCACATTTTCTTATTTGACAGGGTTACTGATCTAACGGATGAGGGAAGCTGTAAACATGATATATCTTTATTTTAGTAAGGCACAGTAATCCCCAGTCTCACATGACATTCTCATAAGCAAACTAGGGAAATGTGGTCTGCATTAAATTATTATAAGATGGGTACACAACTGGTTGAAAGACCGTACTCAACGTGTAGTTATCAATGGTTCGCTGTCAAACTGGGAGGGCGTAGCTAATGGGGTTCTGCAGGGATCAGTCCTGGATCCATGTTTTCATTAATGACTTGGATAATGGAGTGGAGAGTGTGCTTATAAAATGTACCGATGACACCAAGCTGGGAGGAGTTGCAAGCACTTTGGAGGACAGAATGAGAATTCAAAATGACCTTGAGGAATTGGTCTGAATTCAACAAGATGAAATTCAATAAAGATAAGTGCAAAGTACTTAAGAAGGAAAAATCAAATGCACAACAACAACATGAGGAATAACTGGCTAGGTGGTGGTAGTGCTGAAAAGAATCTGGGGGTTACAGTGGATCACAAATTGAATACAAGTCAACAGCCGCCGCCTGGCCCCGCGGGCCGCCCCCCTACTCTCCCTATCTCCCGATTGAGTCCTGCCTGCCTGACTCTCACTCACCCTGGCCCCGCGCTTCCCCTGCGTCTCCCGGGCCTCCCTCCAGCGCTTGTGGAGGAAGGGTGGGATTTTTTTGTTTTTTTTTTTTTGCCCCCCCCCCCCCCCCCCCCCCCCCCCCCCCCCCCGCGTCCTGATATTTGACTTGGGTGATCTGGTCACCCTACTTGCTGGTTTGAACTAGTGTAAATGGTAGATTCTCTGCAACTTGAAGTCTTTAAATGATAATTTGAGGACGTCAGTAACCAGCCAGAGTTCAGGGGTCTGTTACAGGAGTGGATGGGCGAGATTCTGTAGCCTGCAATGTGCAGGAGGTCGGACTAGATGATCACGATGGTCCCTTCTGACCTTAAAGTCTGTAAGTCTAAAACATGAACTTCACTTATGTTTTTTCAACCCCTCTGTCTCAGACCTGGTGGCCAAATGCTGCTGGCTTTTTCCCTGCTGTAATTTTTGCCTTGCAGGGTAATGAGCATTTTTGTTTAGTTTTAACTCCTCTGGGTGGTATTATTTTGAGATAATTAAAGGTAGCTTGATCTGTTTCAGATAGCAAAGGTTAATATTAACAATCACAGCTGTTATATCCTGCCTTTCCACCATAGTGCTCCAAGCTTAGCATAGGAGGTCAGCATCATTAGCCCCATTTCACAGATGGGGTAACTGAGTCATAGAGCGGGGAGGTGACTTGCCCAAGTTTGCCCAGCAAACCTAGGAATGGGACCCAGTCTCCTGAGTCTCTGTCCAGTGCTCCGTCTAGTAGGATGTTACTGGAGCACTTAGCCCTGGATCCCCAAAGATGTTTAGGCACCTAACACCATTGATCTCAGTAGCAGCTGGCACCTATGCACGTTTGAGAATCCGGACCCCAGAAACCCCCAGTTGAGATCAGGGCTCCAATGTGCTAGGTGCTGTATATACATTCAGGGCAGATCTACACTTAAAACGTTGCATTGGTGCTGCTGCAGCACTTAATTGAAGACGCTCCTACTGCCAGCACTGGCTACGGGGTCAGGTAGGTCTAACTCTGTGGATTTTTCACACCCCTGAGGCTATGTCTACACTACAGAATTAGGTCGGATTTATAGAAGCCGGTTTTATAGAAACCGGTTGTATGCAGCCGATTGTGTGTGTCCCCACCTAAAATGCTCTAAGTGCATGAAGTCGGCGGACCGCGTCCACAGTACCGAGGCTAGCGTCGACTTCCAGCGCATTGCACTATGGTACCTATCCCACAGTTCCCGGAGCCTCCGGCGCCCATTGGAATTATGGGTTGAGATCGCAATGCCCGGATGATGCAAAGCAGTGCCGCGAGGGGTTCTGGGTACATTGCGTCAGGCCCCTCCCCCGCCGTCACAGCAACGGCAGACAATAGATTCGCGCCTTTTTACCTGGGTTACCTGTGCAGACAACATACCACGCCACGCATTGAGCCCGCTCAGCTCAGCTCACCGTCACCATATCTCTTCCGGGTGCCGGCAAACGTGGGACTGCATTGCTAAACAGCAGCAGCAGCTTACTGCCTTTTGGCGGTAGACGGTGCAGCATGACTGATAGCCTTCATTGGCGATCTGGGTGCTGGCAGCTGTGGGGCTGGCAGCCGTAGGGCTGCATTGCACCAGCCCCTTGCCTTTTGGTAGAAGATGGTATATTATGACTGGTATCCGTCGTCGTCGTACTGCAGTGGCTGTCGATCATGGGCACCCGGGCAGACAATGATGGTTATCAGTCGTAGTATGCTATTTTCTGCCAAGTGCCCAATATTGTCTGCTAAGCACCCAGAAGAGGCCGAGGGCTATCTGGGTGCTGGCAGACATGGGGCTGGCAGCCGTGGGGCTGCATTGCACCAGCCCCCTTGCCTTGATGATGATGGTTATCAGATGTATTATTCGCAGGATGGGGCAACATTGCTACACAGCAGCAACCCCTTGCCTTTTGGGCAGTAGATAGTATATTACGACTGGTATCCATCGTTGTCATACTGGGTATCAGATCGTGCAATAGACCTGAAGGCTAACTGCCAAGCGCCCAGTATTTGTTGCCAAGCACCCAGAAAATGCCAAGGGCTATCAGTCATGCTGCACCGTCGTCTTAAGATGTAAAAAATAGATTTATTCTGTATTCATTTGCTTCCCCCCCTTCCTCCTGCTAAACCCAGGCTTTTGAGTTCAATCTTTGGGGGGGGGCATTCTGTGTGACAGTTGTTTGTGTTTCTCCCTGATGCAAAGCCACCTTTCTTGATTTTAATTCCCTGTACCTGTATGCCATGTCGTCACTCGCCCCTCCCTCCCTCCCTCTCTCCCTCCCTCCCTTCTTCCCCTGGTCCGTCAGATACTACTTTCGCGCCTTTTTTCAGACCAGACGCCATAGCCAGCACTGGGATCATGGAGCCCGCTCAGATCACCGCGGCAATTATGAGCACTATGAACACCACGCGCATTGTCCTGGAAAACATGCAGAGCCTCCTGGACATGCCAAAGCCAAACCAGGACCAGCTGAGGAGGAGGCGATTGCAGCGCGGCGACGATAGTGATGAGGAAATTGACATGGACCTCTCACAAGGCACAGGCCCCAGCAATGTGGAAATCCTGGTGTTACTGGGGCAGGTTCATGCCGTGGACCGCCGATTCTGGGCCCGGGAAACAAGCACAGAGTGGTGGGACCGCATCGTGTTGCAGGTCTGGGACGATGCCCAGTGGCTGCGAAACTTTCGCATGCGTAAGGGCACTTTCATGGAACTTTGTGACTTGCTTTCCCCTGCCCTGAAGCGCCAGAATACCAGGATGAGAGCAGCCCTCACAGTGGAGAAGCGAGTGGCGATAGCCCTGTGGAAGCTTGCAACGCCAGACAGCTACCGGTCAGTTGGGAATCAATTTGGAGTGGGCAAATCTACTGTGGGAGCTGCTGTGATCCAAGTTGCCAGGGCAATGAGAGACCTGGTGATATCAAGGGTAGTGACTCTGGGAAACGTGCAGACCATAGTGGATGGCTTTGCTGCAATGGGATTCCCAAACTGTGGTGGGGCGATAGACGGAACCCATATCCCTATCTTGGCACCGGCGCACCAAGCCACCGACTACATAAACCGCAAGGGGTACTTTTCAATGCTGCTGCAAGCCCTGGTGGATCACAAGGGACGTTTCACCGACATCAACGTGGGCTGGCCGGGAAGAGTACATGATGCTCGCGTCTTCAGGCAGTCTCTTCTGTTTCGAAAGCTGGAGGAAGGGACTTTCTTCCCAGACCAGAAAATAACAGTTGGGGATGTTGAAATGCCTATCGTGATCCTTGGGGACCCAGCCTACCCCTTAATGCCATGGCTCATGAAGCCATACACAGGCAGCCTGGACAGCAGTCAGGACCTGTTCAACTACAGGCTGAGCAAGTGCCGAATGGTGGTGGAATGTGCATTTGGCCGTTTAAAAGCGCGCTGGCGCAGCTTACTGACTCGCTCAGACCTTAACGAAAAGAATCTCCCCATTGTTATTGCTACTTGCTGTGCGCTCCACAATATATGTGAAAGTAAGGGGGAGACATTTATGGCGGGGTGGGAGGTTGAGGCAAATCGCCTGGCCGCTGATTACGCGCAGCCAGACACCAGGGCGGTTAGAGGAGCACAGCAGGGCGCGGTGCGCATCAGAGAAGCGTTGAAAACCAGTTTTGTGACTGGCCAGGCTACGGAGTGAAACTTCTGTTTGTTGCTCCTTGATGAACCCTCTGCCCCTCCCCCACCACCCTGTTAACTCTACTTCCCTGCAAACCAACCACCCCACCCTCCCCTACTACCCTCCCCCCTTCGAGCACCACTTGCAGAGGCAATAAAGTCATTGTTGCTTCACATTCATGCATTCTTTATTAATTCAGCACACAACTAGGGGGATAATTGGAAAGGTAGCCCGGGATGGGTGGGGGAGGAGGGAAGGAAAAGGACACACTCCAATTTAAAACTTTAAAACTTATTGCTATGGAAATCATCTAGGGTGGAGTGAGTGGGTGGCCGAAGGCCCCCCCACCGTGTTCTTGGGCGTCTGGGTGAGGAGGCAATGGGACTTGGGGAGGATGGCTGCTGGTTACAGAGGGGCTGTAGCGGCGGTCTCTGCTCCTGCTGCCTTTCCTGCAGCTCAACCATACGCAGGAGCATATCACTTTGATGCTCCAGCAGCCGGAGCATCGACTCTTGCTTTCTGATTACAAGTTGACGCCACCTCTCCTCTTCAGCCCGCGTTTCAGCACGCAACTTCTCATCTTCAGCACGCCACCTCTCCTCTCGCTCATATTGGGCTTTTTTAAAATCAGTCATTGACTGCCTCCACGCATTCAGCTGTGCTCTGTCAGCGTGGGAGGCAGTCTGAAGTTCAGTAAACATTTCGTCACGCGTCCTTCGCTTCCTTCTTCGAATATTCACTAGCCTCTGCGAAGGAGTAAGATTTGCAGCTGGTGGAGAAGGGAGAGGTTGTTAAAAAAGATACATTTTAGAGAACAATGGGTAGACTCTTTCACGTTAGATTTTGCTGTTCACAACATCACACAGCACATGTGCTTTCGTTACAAGGTCGCATTTTTCCTCTTATATTGAGAGTCTCCTGGTTTGGTGTGAGAGATCACTCACGCAGTGCCAGGACACAGATTTCAGCTTGCAGGCAGCCATGGTAAGACATATAGTCTTTGGGCTTTTTTAACCTTCTTAACATGTGGGGATGGTTTCAAACAGTTCTGCCCTCATTTCCCATACCAAGCACCCGTGCCATTTAAAATGGGTTTGCAATGTAAAAGGAGGGGCTGCGATTTCAGGTTTAACATGCAGCACAAACCCAACTAACTCCCCTCCCCCTCACACCCAATTCTCTGGGATGGTCACTTCAACCCTCCCCCCCACCGCGTGGTTAACAGCGGGGAATATTTCTGTTCAGCAGACCAGGAAGGGGCACCTCTGAATGTCCCCTTAATAAAATTGCCCCATTTTAACCAGGTGACCGTGAATGATATCACTCTCCTGAGGATAACAAAGAGTGATAAGGAATGGATGTTGTCTGCATGCCAGCAAACACCGGGACCATACGCTGCCATGCTTTGTTATGCAATGATTCCAGACTACGTGCTACTGGCCTGGCGTGGTAAAGTGTCCTACCATGGCGGACGGGATAAGGCAGCCCTCCCCAGAAACCTTTTGCAAAGGCTTTGGGATTACATGAAGGAGAGCTTTCTAGAGATGTCCCTGGAGGATTTCCGCTCCATCCCCATACACGTTAACAGACTTTTCCAGTAGCTGTACTGGCCGCGATTGCCAGGGCAAATTAATCATTAATCATTAAACACGCTTGTTTTTAAACCATGTGTAATATTTACAAAGGTACACTCACCAGAGGTCCCCTGTGTGCCCTCAGGGTCTTGGGTCAGTTCGGGGGTTACTGTTTCCAGGTCCAGGGTGACAAACATATCCTGGCTGTTGGGGTAACTGGTTTCTCCGCTTCCTTGCTGCTGTGAGCTATCTATGTTCTCTCCATCCTCATCTTCCTCGTCCGCCGAACCCGCTTCCCCGTTTGCAGAGAGGGACTCATAGAACACGCTTGGGCTAGTGGTGGCTGCACCCCCTAGAATGGCATGCAGCTCCGCGTAGTAGCGGCATGTTTGCGGCTCTGCCCCGGACCTTCCGTTTGCGTCTCTGACTTTGTGGTAGGCTTGCCTTAGCTCCTTAATTTTCACGCGGCACTGCCGCGCGTCCCTGTTATGGCCTCTGTCCTTCATGGCCTTGGAGATCTTTTCTAATGTTTTGCCGTTTCTTTTACTGTTTCGGAGTTCGGCGAGCACTGCTTCATCTCCCCAGATGGCGATCAGATCCTGTACCTCCCGTTCGGTCCAGGCTGGAGCTCTTTTGCGATCCTGGGACTGGGACTGGGACTCCATCACGGTTACCTGTGCTGATGAGCTCTGCATGGTCACCTGTGCTCTCCACGCTGAGCAAACAGGAAATGAAATTCAAACGTTCGCGGGGCTTTTCCTGTCTACCTGGCCAGTGCATCTGAGATGAGAGTGCTGTCCAGAGCGGTCACAATGAAGCACTGTGGGATAGCTCCCGGAGGCCAGTAATGTCGAATTCCGTCCACACTAGCCCAATTCCGACCCCCTAAGGTCGATTTTATCGCTAATCCCCTTGTCGAGGTGGTGTTAGGAAACCGGTTTAAAGGGCCCTTTAAGTCGACAGAAAGGGCTTCGTAGTGTAAACGTGTCCAGGCTTAAGTCGATTTAACGCTGCTAAAGTCGACCTAAACTCGTAGTGTAGACCAGGCCTGAGTGACGTAGCCCTACCGATACAGGGCTGTAGTGTAGACCAGGCCATAGTGAGAGGCAGTCCTCGTCACAGTGAATTTACAGTCGAAATAGACAAGACAAAGGAAGGATTATTTCTCCATCAACAGCCGGGCACTGGGGCACGAAGAGTCTGGCAGAGCTGGAGATTGGACCAAGCCCTTCCCTGCCCCATTCCTGGCCCCTAAGCATAAGATCATCCTCTTATATTCCACAAAATCAAATCAGGAGCATTTTACCGTAAGGCTCGCCTTTTCAATCAGTGCCCCGTGGTGTGGTGTCAAACACTAAAGAGTTTTCGAAGGAATTACAATAATAGAGTTGAAAACATTTTTACACAGGACAAAAGACAGGGTAGGAAGGGAACAGGGAAATCCTAGACAAGAGCAAACAATGCTGGCAGTAATACTTAGTGACTTGTCCACTAGCAAAGAGAGCCTCAGCCGATGCCCTAATTAAAGGACAGAGTCTCTGTAAGATCCTCAGCTAGGCCAAGGGAACTGCAGACCTGAGTAAGTTTGACCCGTCTCAATTTTATCCTATTAAACCAAAGTGCACAGTCAGTATGTCATCCCTTCCACCTGCTATTTTTTCTTCTTTTAAAGAGCTGTCAGTCTTCACTCCAGAGATGCCTGGGACTGGAAAACATGCTCATCCCAGGAGGGGATGGTGTCTCAAGGTCACAGTTGATATGCATTGGTGAAGCAGCATGAGGAAGCCTACAGTGTGTGAATAAATAAAGGGCTTTAGCAGGGGCTGGGTGGGAGGCTCAGAGTCTTGGCTAGTATTGGGGGCAGATGTCCCAAGAGTGGGGAGGGGGGAAGAGAGAATTCAGTCTTTCGTTTGTTGCAGCTACTGCAGGGCCGACACTGCGGGGATGGGGGTGGGGGGAATAAAGCAAGCGCGTGTGTTCAGAGGAACGAAAGGGGTCTGTTGGGGAGGACTCTGGGGAGGGGCTGGCTTCTCCACAGCAAAGGCTGCAGCCAAGTCTCTGTTTAAAGCTAGCTGCTCCCAAAAGTCTACCACAGAGGTCTGTAAAATCACGAACGGGGTGGTGTGAATAAGGAAGTGGTATCTACCCCTGCACATTAATAGGCAGCAGCTTTAAAACAAACAAAAGGAAGTACCACTTCACACAACACACCGCATGGATGCTGTTATGCCAGTGTAAAGGAGGTGATGTCCGTACAGTCTATTCCCATATGGCGTCACAGCATCCACCCTTGGCTTTGTGTCAGTATAACTATAACAGTAAAAAGAATCATCACCCCCCACACACACATATCCTACCTGAGCACCAAAACCGTGTGTAGAACAAGCCTAACTCCTTTCCTTGGCAGCAGTAGTAGGCTCTTGTCCTCCTTTGTGGACCAGACAGTAGGGAAGGGCACACAGCTTGCACTGGGTTCCCTTTACCCTCAGGGTAGGGTACAGATGGGGGAAGTTCCCCAACGTCATTTCTGCCAGGGCCAGGAATAGAACTTAGCCCCCTCTTACTGCAGAGCCAACCCTTAGCCGCGCTGCCTCTCAGAAAGGTTAGGCCTGATCTATGTGCTTGGCTGTGCTGTGAGGCAGACACAAAGGAAGGCCTGGGCAGTGAATTAAGGAGGGTTCGGTAAAGAGGGGGATGGTTGTGTGGCCAGGGCACTGCCTGGGCATCTAGGAACCTTGGCTTGGCCACGGCCTCCCTGCGCGGTGTCTGGCTTAAAGCAGGACCTTTGGAGATAGGCTCAGCCTGGGCTTGCTGAGACCTCCCTACCTTTCACAAGAGCTGTGGGGATGATGGGACCCAAGCAGAGGGGCCCTGGGTTGGGGCAGTATCAGGGGTGCAGGGGTCTTGGGCGGAGTGGGAGAGCAGGAAGCAGAGGGCCAAGGCCAGAGGCTGCATCCGCCCTCCCCTATGTAGCCTTAGGCTCACTGGGCCTCCCTTCTCCCTCTGCGCCTGAGGAGGGTCATGCGGGGTCACAAAACCCCATATGCCCCTTAGCAGGCTGTTTGGTTCTTTGGCAAACTCTCTGGGGCCTGGTCAGCTCACTAAGGGGGAGGAGCTGCAAGGAATCCCCTCCCCCCCTCCATGGGATCATGGCAGATGGGGGAATACACTGCACCCACCCAAGGGGGCACCAGCCCCCGTGCACTGCGGAGCACTCGGCACCTCCCGAGGCTGGTGCTACACCCTGTCACCCCCGAAAAGCGCCCTCCAGCCCTGCACCCGCATCCAACCCATGTTCCTATTCGGAGTGAAATCAAGCTAGTGGGAGGCCATTACACCCCACCACAGTCTTAGGAAGAACCTAGGCCCAGATGTATGTAAGTGCCTACGTCCCATTGAAATTGGTTTCAGTGGCAGTTAGGTGCCTAAATGGCCTTGAGGATCTGGGTCCTACATGTGTAAAGGCCTTCATATTAGAGCAGGTGAGAGCTGCCGCTTCCCCTCACCGGATGGAGATGTTTGTTTACCCCTCCCAGCCCTGGGCCAGGTTACTAGCATAAAATAATCACTGTCGGTCCCATGATGGCTACCCCTCATTGAAACGATCCCTCTGGAGGAGAAAGGACATTCAGGCTGGAAGCATGTGGACTGTCCCGCTATATTTGCCTGTCAGGAGCACTATGCTTCTGGAGAGGTGAAGCACATCCAGCAGCTTTGCAGGCCTCCTAGAGGAGCCAGCTGTTATTCTTAGGTATCCCAGAAGCATGTAAAGGCCTCAGCCGAGACCAGGTGCAGTGTGGCCTAGTGGAAAGACGACTAGGCCTCAGGAGAGCTGGGTTCTATTCCAGAAGCTCTCTGAAGCCTGCCTCCCAAATAAGGGAAAGAAATTCAGAGGGAAGGGTTGAGGACCAAAGGGGATGAGCAAGCATCTCCAACAGGTGATTAGGAGAAAGCAGAAAGCCTATAAGAAATGCAAGGTGGGAGGGATCAACAAGGGAAGCTACCTCTGGGAGGTCAGACTGTGTAGGGACCATCTTCATGTGCCTGAGGAGCCCTTAAGATCTAACTGCTTACCGTCTTCTTCAATGCAATCTGTCCATTGCCTCGGGTGTCCTTGAGATCTCTTTCCTGCCCATGTCTATCTGTAAGGGGGAAAAGTCCATTAATTTAAACCTTGTCAGGAGATCTTCGATAGAAACAAAGGATCCTTGTTGCCCATTAGGGATCAAATCCTAGCCCCACTGAAGCTAATGGCAAAAGTTCCATTGACTTCAATGGGGCCAGGTTTTCACCTTAGGTCTTTAGCTGTCTGGTTGAAGAGACTCCCAAATACCCTTTTCCTGCAAAAGACTAGGATAATCAGGTAGAATCTTTGAGGGTAATAGCAACAATAAAGGCTATGGAAATTGCCACAAAGGCCACATTCTTCGTAAGTAAAGGAATCGACACAACTGTTGCATTATGAAGAAAACCTGATGGAGAGAGAATCCTAAAGCCAGTTCAGGTCTGGTGCTATGATTCATAGGTAAGAGGAAGGATGGGATTTTTGAAGAGTGTCTACCTGATTTACAAGCACAAGTCCCAAGGAAAGACAAATGCTTTTGAAAACCATGCCCAAGGGCACTAGAATTTGTTTCTTGCTGACTGATTGCTGCCATTCATTAGTTATTCAGAAGTACATTTCTGAATGAGTGGGTTAAGGGCACAAAAGACTCATTGAGCTGTTAGTAAAAAAAATGTTAAATTCCTAGTTAGAAGCTGTCTTGGATCTGCATGGACAAAGTATGGCCTCCATTAGGGAGGAGAGAAGTTTTTCCAATGGCTTGTTTCAATACAAGGAATGATGCAATCGGGCAGTCTTTGTGCAAAAACTTGTACAAACTACACACAGCAGCAAAGAATACGCTTGTCCCAAGGGAAAGAGCAACAAAATAGGTTAACTCCAACTTTTCTATGACGGGATAGGAAGAGAACCCACATGGACCAATCCAGAAGATATTCCTTATCAAATTGTAACAATATTAAGGAGACAAGTTGGTGAGATATTATCTTTTATTGGACCAACTTCTGTTGGAGAAAGCGACAAGCTTTTGAGCTTACACAGAGCTCTTCTGCAGGTGACCTGAAGAACACTGAAAACAACAATATTTAGGTGCTGAAGGTCAAATTTTGGATCTATGCTATTGTCCCTTAGAAAAGGACCTCATCGCACAAACCACCGGTTTAAAGTCATACCTTTAAGCCCCCATATTTACTCACAATGACGTTATCCCTACTCTTACTATTTACCTGTGTCCTGCATGTTGGAAGTTCAAACCCTAGAGGAGTTTCACTCCTCTGGAGGTTTAAAGTGTGGTTGTAACTCACCAAACCAACTGGCATGGTGGGATTCCAGGTTAATTGGGTCTCAGTGAGTCAAGATCAGATATGCTCCGTTTTCAAATAAAGAGACATTTTTGTAATGGCCAGCCTCCCAACCTGGGAGCTGAAAGTCAGTCTGGGTTCTTTCCTTCCACCTGCCTTCACCAGTTGATAAACATTCTGCAGCCCAAACTGTGCCCTCTGGGCCACCTGTGCAAACCTCTTCAATGAGGCTGCAAATCTGTTTCTGTTTGGAATTTGCTGATGATGCGCAAGAAGGAAGAGGATCCACCTCCCTCCCTTGTAGCTGCATTAGCTCTCCAGGGCTAGCAGGTGTAAAAAGTGGTGACGGTACTTTATTACTTTATTTACACACCCAGGATTCAGGCTGGCTCTATCAGAAGACGTCATTTGTACACAGATATTTTCCAGAGTAGAACCGCATTTTAAGACAGAATTTTAATATTCATTCAACAGGGTGGGGTTTTTTAAATGAATAAACTCCATCATTGATAAAGCCAGATTTGTAAAAAGCACCAAACAAAGAATAACATTCCACCCCCACCACCTCCCGCTGAGAAGAATACATTATCATTAAGGCCTTACTTAATTTGCAATATTGCGGAAATTGCAGATCCTGCAATATTAGGTTTCCATCGCAATTTTGTCAGCCGCCCGGGGCTGACAGCGCATGGTGGGATTCCCGCTGTCAGCCCCATGCATTAATGACTGTAATATAGCTGCAGCAAAATGTCTGGTTATCAAAAAAATTAGCAGGCATAACCTAGTAGTTGAGTGTTTATATTGTTCCAGCAAATTTTTCTTAAACAGGTCTTCTCTGGCTTTTCCAAGTTACCGCAATTAATAAAAGTCCATTATTACTTTTCCGCCATTTTCCATGTCTTGTCCGCAACTCAGCCGCAATTATTTGATAATCATCCTGCAATTCAAGTAGGGCCTTAACTGTCATTTTTCCATAGCGTTGTTTTCTCCCACACATATTAATGCAATTTGTCAGACGCCCACCCAGCTCTCACCACTATGGTCTTTCACTCCAGATGTGGCGTTCACATAGGGCCTGATCCAAAGCATCCGGGGGTCTCCTGTGAGGGCTAACTGCAGAGGAAGTTTGAAGTGCTATGTCAGAATGAACACAGCCCTTTTGATAAACTAGGAAAGCTCTTGGGATTTTTGTAATGTCTGACAGCTTGGCCCAGGTGACTCAAGCAGTTTCCCAATGGAGACCTTCACGCAGGTTTGCCGGGTGAGAACATCTATCTGCATAAGATTCTTTAAAAAAAAAAAAACACATTTCCAGCTATAAATTAGCCATGAAAGCTGCATGGGTTGAAGACGCTGCTCTGTGGACTGTTACCACTTGAAATCTCATTGCGTGTACTTTCTAAAACAAAGTTAATGAGGACTAACAATGCTGTGAAGGCCAATCTCCAACATTACAACTCCCTAATCACCCTGAGAACGTGGCAGCACTCGCATAAAAATACATTTTTATCCTGTTGTTCGGGGCTTAAACAGAATGTAAGCTCCAGGAACCCTGGTGTATGGAAAAATTTGCCACTGACTGAGCAGCCTAGATACATCTCGCTCCTCCTCCTCCACTCAACTTGTGTCTTAAGAGGTTCTTTTGAACTCTTGGTGGATTTTCTATGCCCAGTGGTTTTTCATTTTGCCTTTTAATTTTGACTTTAATGACTTACTTTTAACAAAAGAACAAAGTAACCACAAAGCTTTAAAATAATAATAAAAAAAACTCCTCACACACACATTGGGTTGTTTAAATTTTAAATTAGCTTCAGCAAAATTCTGCTTTAATTAAACTTAGAAAATTCCACCTAAACTGCATCCTGCGTATAGATTAGTCAGACACTCTATATTCTATTCTATGTTCTATTCTATATTCACATCTATTTAGACGGCTGATCTGAAATCTGGCAGTTATCGTGTGTGTAGAAGGCATGTGGGTGCTATAGAATGGGGAGACTTTAGACTAATGTATAACTTGAACCTATTCAAACAGACAAAGGTATCTTGGCATCCGAGTGTGTGAGCCCAACAGAACGAATGCCTCCAAAATGAACCCAATTCTGTTTTCGGCTGTATCCTACAGTAAAAAGAGAACCAAAGAGGCAGAAGTTGTTGGATTGTATCCAGCTTTGTCACTTATTCTATGCCTATGCTGTGCAAGTTCCTTTACAACGATACAGATTTTTATTTTATAAAAATAGTATTTTCTCTGTATGTGCGTACAGTACACTGTAGTATTCAAAACAACTCAGTATGGTGAGAAAAAAAGCATTCCTTAAACCAATCAATACAAATAGACTGATTTGGGGGGGGGAAATAGTTCTTAGGGCAGTTCCAAAAGGTTAATCAATTTTTTTTAAATAGTATTTTTGTATCATTCCAACACTTCTTTGCTATTATATTTTTCCCCCTTTAAGGAGAGCAGACTAGGGTTCTTGAGAGAGAGTCAGTTTTGAGTGGAATTAACCAAAAGGTACTGTCTGGGAACGGGAAGGGGAAGAGTAGTGGGGAAATCTACATCAAATTTGTAAATACTTAAAATATTGTAAAAGTTGATAAGATATTCCAGATTTTCACCTTTTCCAAATCGTCCTGTTTTCAGCACTTGTCTTGTCTTTTAGGCAATTGCTACAATATATAACATAGTTGTAACAATTCCAGAAACAGTCCTTTGAATTTCAGTACTACAGCTGTAATTCATCCTTGACACAAGCAGTCCAGGGTTCCTTGTGCCGTTCAGAGATATGTCTTTATTCATTACCGCAGACAGGCTCAGAAGAAGGGGTTGAATGAATTTGATATACTAATTTTCAAACGGTGATTTTTTTAAGTTTCATTGCTATAATCTAACAGTCACTCAGCCCATAAAAATGGGGAGCTTTTGTATTTATTCTCTTCATTTTTCTGACCAAAGAGTGAGCGACATTATATAATGCTGCCCAGGGCTCTATGTCATATAACTCTCCTGGCCATTTCTAACAGCGATGGTCTGTCAGTGTTCCTCAGTATTCGTGCCTGGGTATAAGACCCCCCCTTATGTAAGCAAATATATATGTGTAGACATGGGACAACACTGAATTCCAAGTTCTGTTTACCCCTCCACTACTGTTCAGAATGATAAATTGCCTCTCTTTTGTAAGAAGACAGCCAGGGCTATTCTTGTTTGATCTATTCCCTGTTTACCAAAGCTCAAAGGGCTTTTGCTCAACTCTAACATATTTTTAAATAAAGACCTACAGGGGAGCCAACACTTCCATGGTGAACAACTGACCCAGAAAGAACCTGGATTGCAGAATGCTTTAGCTAACCTGTACCTTCACTGAGGAGACCCAGTTACCAGAGATGATGTACCCTGGCAGAGTTCGCCTCTGCTGAAATATTTAGTCTTTGGAAACCAGGCCTGACCCAAAGCCCATTGAAGTCAATGGAAAAACTCCCATTGGCTTAGGTGGGTTTGGGATCAGGCCCCAAGTCCTGTCTTCAGGGAGGGATGGCAGGAGAATGGGTTGGCTTGGTGAGATGGCAGCCAAGCAGCTGTTAGCAGCATCCATGCCAAGTCATTATTAAGGAGAGCCATTGTAGGTATCACTTGGAGTGGAGTGGGTTATTGTCCCTGTGATGGGAGGTATAAGGCCCATCCTGCCTAGGGTTGCCAACTCGGTAATATTTAAAAACCGGACACTCCAGCAGGAGTGCTGGAATCTCCCCTGCCCTGTCTCTTCCACCTGAGGCCCCACCTCTTCCCTGTTTCTTCCCCCCAAAGCCCCGCCTCTTCCCCTGGGGCCCCGCCCCACATCCATTCCTCTTCCCCCTCCCTCCTGTTGCTTGCTGCTTTTCTCCTCCCACTTCCCCACCCCCCGCCTGGGTCAGGAGGGACTCGCATGCAGCGCCGGAGCTGGGAGCTGCACCCCCCCAACGCAGGTAGGAGGTGGCCTCGGCTGAGTAGGGGCTGGCACGGGTGATGACCCAGCGCCTCCCCTGCCCACAGTAACTGGACTTTGGGTGTCCGGTCAGTAGATCTGACTGGACTTTCCAGTGAAAAACTGGGCACCTGACCACCCTAATCCTGCCACAGCTACTAAGGCGTTAAGAGGCAGTAGAAACCTCCTCAGCGGAGGCTAATTAGCGGATCTTCAACAGCTGGATCAGAGCCTGCAGACCAGGCAGGAGGGGGCTGTTGAGGGGACCCTGCGTCAGCCACGAGATGGCAGGAAGCAGCCCAAGGAGCTGGACCCTCCTGGGAGAAAGTGCGGGAAGGAATTGCTCTGCAAAAGGCTCTTGGAGGCAGCCGAAGGTAGAGGGTGGCCCAGGGAAACAGCAGAGGGTCTGAGGAAGCAGCTCAAAGCTGCGGCCCTCCTGATGCCTGTGGATAAGGACTATGGAGCCAGGGGGAGGATGAAGACCTGACAGAAGCTCACTGAACTTTTTGTTTGTTGGACTCTCCACTACCCGGGAAGGGGTGAGCCCTAGCAGTGACCTGACTGGGGGGTGGCATTGTGAGAGGGGCTGTTGACAGGAAGCACCAGAGGCCAAGAGGCTGCTGGACCATGCCTGGTCAGGCGGGGGGCCTCAACTGGTGAGTGACCCCTTCACAGTCCCCCAGTCTTGTTAACTGGGAGGTGAAGGGAATAATCTACACCACTGGGCTAAGAAGCCCACCCTTAGAGGCATTGGGTAGTGGTGGTACTAACTCTTAACAGACTAAGTTGGCCAAGCCTGGAGAGGTCAGAGGACTGAATTAGTTCAGACCTCAATGCAAGAGATCTAGGATCACCCAGTGTCATGTTTAATTAGAGCCAATGTACTGCCCTGCCTGGGAGAGGGACCATATCTGCCTTTTGCTGTGTGGACTATTTGCTTATTTTGCTGTGTCTTAACAGAGCTGCAGCTATTCTGCCAAAGGTGTTGCGTGTTGTTTGCTCTGTGTGTCTATGGCAAGGCGATGGATATATTCAACCAATCAGATTAGCCCCAGTGGCACTTTTCCTCAGTCTTCCAATCAGGAATCAACAGTTCTGTGCATCAGCAGCTCGGCCACTCGTGTGAAGGAAATATAATAGCAAAAATGGTTGGTTAGTCAACACAAGAGTGTCAAAGAGCAGAAGTGCCACCATGTAATGAAAGTTAAGGAGGCAGACCCATGGAGTGAAAATGCATAAATTCTGCATCTGTGTTACGGGTGACAATCTTCAGGACATGAAAAATGTTGGAGAAGACGTGTCACTAAAAGCCAGTAGCAGGGACAGCTCTCAGCTACAGCAAGCAGATTGAAAGGAAGCAGAATCAAAGGTGACAGACCAATATTAGCCTCCCATGGCATTAGAGCAACTTTAAGATCACCATGGATTGGGAAGCTTCGGTTTCCATTTTGCCATCCAATTTAACATTTCTACTTGTGTTTACAAGAAATACATCTACCAGCGAAGGGATTACAAACCCCAGGGTGTTGTCCGCCGCTGATCTCGCCCCACGTTCCTGCCCGTAGCACTCAAGCGCCTTCTCCCACAGCTAAACGTCCTTTCAAACAATTATAGCCGCGTGTGACACTGCACTGCCTGACAGTCAGTAATAGGGCTTTTTTGCATTGCAAAATGATTATTAGCCCCTCAGTTCATTATCAAAGCAAATTTAATTTTTCCATGTAGAGGAGCCAGTTGCATTTATAAAGGCTATATTGTTGATACAGGCAGAAAAAATTAATTCATGACAAATGTGAGGAAAATTAATAGTCTTTAACCAGGACAATATTTGACTGTGTCTAATTGTCCTTTGCCATGTAAAGCATGCTATCTCCTGAAAAGTACTGACAGAGATTCTTACTAAGGTGTTCTTCATTTATTCTGAAGAGACTGTATTTAAACCATTTTAAAAACAGAAATTAACTTAATACCAATCTGGTAAATGTGCAAAAAAAAAAGTTTCAGAAACTCTGGTGTATTTGTGGATAAAAACATTGGCAGAGCTGCTGTGTACATTTCAGGAAGGGCTCATCTAATCCAAACCCATCAGGCAGGGGGGAAAAGAGAAACTGCCCAGGAGCTGGTGGTCACTGAGTGCAAATGGCCCTGAACTGGTCTATGGAGTCAGCTGCCTACTGGCACTTTGAACAGCTCCCCCTTCAGGTGTAAAAGGAGTGACAGAGGAAGGAATTCCAGCCACCCTAAAAATATCCACCTTAGAAAAATTGTTATCTATTTAGTGTCAACTTAGATGTGATACGAATGGCACTAACCCAGACCAGGGCTTAACTTATGCCAGGGCTTTCTAGGCTTGGCAGGTCATAGCCCCAGCACCTCTGGGCTTGGCAGGTCATATCCTGAGCGCCTCTGGGCTTGGCAGGGCATAGCCCGAGCACCTCTGGACTTGCCGCATCAGTTATTAAAGTAAAAAATTTGCTTGAGCCCCAGGCAGGGCTGGCTCCAGGCACCAGCCGACCAAGCACATGCTTGGGGCGGCCCCTTGGAAGGGGCGGCCAATCTTGGGGTGGCGGGGGGCGCTGGGGGTTGTTTTTTTTTTGTTCGGTGGGGCGGCGCTCGAGGTTTTTTGTTTGTTTGTTTTTGTTTCAGCGGCGCTGCACTGGGGGGGGCGGGGGCTGGCGCGGCGCTTGGGGGAGGGGCGGGGGTTTGGGCGACCCAGCAAGGTGCTCGGGGGCGGGGGTTTCGGCGACCTGGCCCGGCGCTGGGGGGCGGGGGTTTCAGTGGCACAGCGCTGGGGGGGGTGTTACAGTTGGGCAGCACTCTTGTTTTTATGCCTGGGGCGGCAAAAAAGTTAGAACCGGCCCTGGCCCCAGGACCTAATTGCTTGAGCCTCTTTCATTACAAATTAAGCGCTGGCCCAGACAGTCACGCGCCTTGTCCCTTACTTAGTGCTAATGCAACAGGAGAGGAAGCACTACCACTGCCGTGTATAACGTGGTCCTTTACAAAGCCGGATGCTCCCAATGCTGCCATTTTAAGAGCTCACCCCTGTCTGTGGCCAGCCTCGCTTCCTCTAACCTCTTGTGGGACCCTTGGGAACAGCTGACTGGAAAGGGAATGCCATGCTAGATCAAGCCCCAGTAAACCGGACATTACTGCTTCCGAGGGCCCAAGGATGGAAGCTCAGAGCAAGAGTGAAAAGCATTGGCAGTGACAGCGCCTGCTTGCACCATGCCCAGCCAGATCCAGCTCTCAATCCAGCTGCTTTGTGCCAAGCCGATGGACCCCTGGTGTGGCACCGAACAGCCGCAAAATTTCTCATGCTAGCCCTGCCCCCAACTACTGGTGTACAGGCTGTGTGTTGGGGGGGGGGAGTGGGTGTGTCCAGGGTATCCTGGCACCCCAGCAATGCAATGGGGCAATTAAGAATGATTTAGAGCAGCCCAGAGACTACTCTTATTTACACTGATAACTGTTGACCCCGAGCTGGGCACCAGCATCACAGGAGCATAAAGAATTTAGAAAATCTGACCTACAAGGAAAGGTTAAAAAAAACGGGCTCGTTTCGTCTTGAGAAAAGAAGACGGGGGGGGGGGACCTGATAACAGTCTTCAAATATGAGAAGCACTGTTATAAAGAGGACTTAGAGCAGTGGTTCCCAAACTGGGGTTCGCAAAATGTTACAGGGGGTTCTCGGAAAAAATTCCCTAATGGCGGACGGAGCTGGCCCTAGGGACCCCGGCCAGCATGGAGTCAGCAGCCCGGAGCCCCTGGACTTCCAAGAGCTAAGCAGATCAAAGCAAGCATATCCATCACACTGAGGAGATTTAACCTTCAAGACTCCTTATAAGAAGTGGAAAGGGAGGTGAATATTTTCTGCTGTTTTTAAAATTAAATAGGCAGCTAGTATTGTTTTTAAAATTATTACGAAGAACAAGTTTAAGCTTTGTTGTAACGTGCGCTGTTTGCCTGGACTGCTCAAGACCTGAATGCTTGTGTAGGAGGAACTCTTTGAGTTGGCTTCTTAAATCCATTCATGCTGTTTCACATCTGATACTCCTTGATGAAACATAGGAGCCTTGTCTTACAACAGGCTTATTCAAAGTGATACAAGCTACGAAAGTGAGATCTTGGAAGAGTGTTGCCGTTTTCATAATGTAATAAAAATACTGTAATGATAAATAATAATTAATAATAAATAGCATGTAATAAGCATGTCATAAAAACAAATTTTATATTTCCAAGATCACTGCTTTTATAATTTATACTCGGGTAAAGGAGAAAATCCCTGGAAATATTCATTTTTAAGAGGGGGTTCACAAGACTTGACGTGTTAGTGAAAGGGGTTCACAGGCTGTTAAAGTTTGGGAACCACTGACTTAGAGCAATTGATCTCCATGTCCACTGACAGTAGGGCAAGACGTAATGGGCTTCGTTTGCAGCAAGGGAGATTTAGGCCTGGTCTACACTAGGCTTTTATGTCGAATTTAGCGCCGTTATATCGAATTAACCCTGCACCCGTCCACACCACGAAGCCATTTAGTTCGACATAGAGCCCTCCTTAAATCGATTTCTGTAATCCTCCACAACGAGAGGAGTAGCGCTAAATTCGAAATGGCCATATCGAATTAGGCTAGGTGTGGATGGAAATCGACGGTAATAGCTCCGGGAGCTATCCCACAGTGCACCACTCTGTTGACGCTCTGGACAGCAGTCCGAGCTCGGATGCTCTGACCAGCCACACCCCGGGAAAATTTGAATTCCTTTTCCTGTCTGGGCAGTTTGAAGCGCAGTTTCTGTTTGGACACCGTGGCGAGCTCAGCAGCAGTGGCAGCAGTGGCAACGATGCAGAGCTCTCCAGCAGAGATGGCCGTGCAATCCAATAGAAAGAGGGCCCCAGCATGGACGGATCGGGAAGTCTTGGATCTCATCGCTGTGTGGGGAGATGAGTCCGTGCTTTCCGAGCTGCGCTCCAAAAGACGGAATGCAAAGATCTATGAGAAGATCTCTAAAGCCATGGCAGAGAGAGGCTACAGCCGGGATGCAACGCAGTGCCGCGTGAAAATCAAGGAGCTGAGACAAGGCTACCAGAAGACCAAAGAGGCAAACGGACGCTCCGGATCCCAGCCTCACACATCCCGTTTCTACGAGGCACTGCATTCCATCCTAGGTGCGGCCGCCACCACTACCCCACCCCTGACCGTGGACTCTGAGGATGGGATATTGTCCGCGGCCGGTTCCTCAGCGGACGGGGAAGAGGAGGAAGGAGATGAGGAGGACGAGGCAGTAGACAGCGCTTACAACGCTGATTTGCCCGACAGCCAGGAGCTCTTCATCACCCTGACAGAGATCCCCTACCAACCCTCCCCAGCCGTTACCCCAGACACAGATTCAGGGGAAGGATCAAGCAGTAAGTGTTTTAAATATCCAAACATTTATTTACAACATAACTGGCATATTTAAAATATTAACAGTAGCTAAAGTGCTTTAAAACATGTAAACATTTATTTGCAACAAAACAGGAAGATTGAAAATATTAACAGTGGGTAAAGTGCTTAAAAACATGTAAACAGGAAAGTCAAACAAAAGGGGAATCAGTGCAAAGTGTATCATGATTACTCCGTCTTTGGGCGCCTCAATATATAGTCCGAACCATTTTAAAAAAATCTCACAATGTCCGCTTCATGATTATAGTGCCCAAAACCCTGCAGTCATTTGTCCCTCCAAGGGCACCTAAGCCAAGAACTGGTCAATGTAACCGGGGATCGAGGCGACATCCTCCGGGGAGAACTCCTCATACACCTCCTGCAGGTGTTTTTCAAGCCTCATCAGCAGGTTCCTGGGCAGGGACAGCTTATTAGGCCCCCCGTGGTAGGACACGTTTCCCTGCCACAACGCCAGCAGGTACTCCGGGATCATGGCCTTGCACAGCAGTGCAGCAAATGGCCCCGGTTTCTGCAGGCTGTCCCGGAGCATCTTCTCCTTCTGGCTCTCGGAGACCTTCAGGAGGGTGATGTCAGGCATGACTCCCTGCTGTGAATTAGGTAGGGGAAAGTTAGTATTGGGACTGCTTGCCCGTCCCTTTACAGAACTGCAACCGCCGGTTTACAGCCACGCGGTTTACAGCCGCGAGGGGCTGGGACAGGGCCAGAGTTCATGCTTGCAGGATTGCTGCCAGCAGAGACTCGCATTGCTTTCTATGTGAAAGGAGGCCAGTGCCACTCTTAAAGTTTTAAGCGGCCACAAGTCTACGGCTTACCATGTTTGCCATCTAGACAAAGTCCGGTGTCCTGCCCTGCTCCTCAGCTCGCCACAGCAAGACCGCAGGCACTGTAGGCGAGGGCCGAAAATTCGACCTTGTCCTCAGTGCGCGTGTGATAGGTGCTCTGCATGGTCTTGTTCACAGAGAAAGACTATGTTCTCTGTTCACAGATACATTGCTCTGTCTCAGGAATTCACTCCCTTTTTCCAATTCCCACAGCCACATCTGCCCAGAGGCTAGCGCACATTAGGAGGAGGAAGAAGAGGACACGGGAAGACATGTTTGCTGAACTAATGGAATGCTCCCGAGCACAGGCAGCCCAGCAGACACAGTGGAGGGAGAACTTGTCCCAAATGCACCGGGCAAACATTGAACGGGAGGAGAGGTGGCGACAGGAGGACAGGCAGGCTACTCAAACGCTGCTTGGACTAATGAGGGAGCAAACGGACACGCTCCGCCGCCTTGTGGATGTTCTGCAGGACCGGAGGCAGGAGGAGAGAGCCCCGCTGCAGTCTCTCTGTAACTGCCCTGCCCCGCCACCAAGTCCCATACCCCCCTCACCCAAAGTCCAAACACGGAGGGGTGGAAGGGGCCGGGAAAAATTTCACTCCACCCCTGCGGACTGCTCTACCACTAGAAGGCTCTCATTCCCCAAAATTTGAAAAGTCCTTTCCTACCCGCCTCACACAAGACCCCGTCCAAGTTTCACCCCCCCGTTCCATGTGCGGTTGTTAATAAAGAATACGTTTCTGTTCATTTCTGTTTCCATCCTCTTCTTTTGGAGGGGAGTCTGTCTGGAGGGGGGGGAAGGGCCTTGGTCATTGGACAGGACAGTCACCTTTAGCAGGGGGCAGGTGCAGCAGCAGGGCACATATACAGTGCAGTGACTAGTTATCCTGGTCAGTCTGGGAGGTGGTTTTCATGTTCTGTGTGGTGGGGGCGGTGGTGTTGCTCTGTGACTTGGTGGCGGGGGAGGGCAGTTACAGATCTTATGCAGCGGTCCTTACCCTGGATCACAGAGCCGCGCAGCAGGGGATCTGTAACCCTCCTCCCCCTGCAAGACAGTCACATAGCCGACACATACACGCAGTCCCGGCCAGGAGGGCTGGCAGGCTCCGTTGAAACAACCAGTCCACCATCGCGGAGCCTGTCATTCCTGGAGTTTAGAAGCATCATTTGCATCACAACCCTAAACCCGCTCCCCGCCACAGTCTGCGTCCCAGGTTTAAAACATTCCCGTGAAAACAGTAATAAAGACAACGGTGTCCATGAACAAAACAGAACAGATTTTATTTTTTGGGAAGGGGGTGAAGGGGGTATGTAATTGGAGAGGATAGTCGACGGCAACTGGGTAAAGAAACGGGGGCAAGTTCAGCTTCTGTGTCCACAAACTTAAAAGTCAATGGGTACCCTGCTCAGCCTTGAAACTGGCTTTCAAAGCCTCCCGGATGCACAGCGCGTCCCGCTGGGCTCTTCTAATCGCCCGGCTGTCTGGCTGGGCGTAATCAGCAGCCAGGCTATTTGCCTCAACCTCCCACCCCGCCATAAAGGTCTCCCCCTTGCTCTCACACAGATTGTGGAGCACACAGCAAGCTGCAATAACGATGGGGATATTGGTTTCGCTGAGATCACAGCGAGTGAGTAAGCTTCTCCATCTCCCCTTGAGACGGCCAAAAGCACACTCCACTACCATTCTGCACTTGCTCAGCCGGTAGTTGAACAGTTCTTTTTCTGTGTCCAGGGCGCCAGTATAGGGCTTCATGAGCCAGGGCATTAGCGGGTAGGCTGGGTCCCCGAGGATCACTGTAGGCATCTCCACATCCCCAACAGTTATCTTGTGGTCCGGGAAGTAAATACCTTCCTGCAGCCGTCTAAACAGACCAGAGTTCCTGAACACGCGAGCGTCATGAACCTTGCCCGGCCATCCGACGTAGATGTTTGTAAACCGTCCCCGATGGTCCACCAGTGCTTGCAGCACCATTGAAAAGTACCCCTTTCTATTGATGTACTGGCTGGCCTGGTGGCCCGGTCCCAGGATAGGGATGTGAGTCCCATCTATAGCCCCACCGCAGTTTGGGAATCCCATCGCAGCGAAGCCATCTATGATGGCCTGCGCGTTTCCCAGGGTCACTACCTTTGACAGCAGTACCTTGACGATTGCCTTGGCTACTTGCATGACAACAACCCCCACGGTAGATTTGCCCACGCCAAAGTGGTTCGCGACTGACCGGTAGCTGTCCGGCGTTGCAAGCTTCCAGAGGGCTATGGCCACTCGCTTCTGGACAGTCAGGGCTGCTCGCATGCGGGTGTCCTTGCGCTTCAGGGCAGGGGACAGCAACTCACAAAGTTCCAGGAAAGTCCCCTTCCGCATGCGAAAGTTTCGCAGCCACTGGGATTCATCCCAGACCTGAAGCACTATGCGGTCCCACCAGTCCGTGCTTGTTTCCCGGGCCCAGAATCGCCGTTCAACAAAATCCACATGCCCCATTGCAAACGTGATGTCCTCGGCGCTGGGTGTCGTGGTTTCTGACAGCTCTGTGCTACTCTCCGACTTCAGGCCCTCACTCCGCTGCCGTAGCCTCCTCGCCTGATTTCTCTGCATCTGCCTCTGGGAAAGGTGTATGATAAGGTGCGAGGCGTTGAGAACGGCCACAACTGCAGCGATGGTCGCAGCGGGATCCATGATCGCAGTGCTGTGGCGTCCGCGCTGTCACTGATCAAAAAGTGCGCGAACTGATTTCCCGCCGGCGCTTTCAGGGAGGGAGGCAGGGCGGTAGTGACTGACGGATGACGACAGTTACCCAAAAGCACCCTCGCCACAATTTTTTACCCAGAAGCCATTGGGGGCTCGACCCAGAATTCCACTGGGCAGCGGGGACTGCGGGAACTGTGGGATAGCTGCCCACAGTGCACTGCTTCCAATGTCGACGCTTTCCCTGGTAGTGTGGACTGACAAAGTCGAATTACTGTCCTTAGTGTAGACACACACGTTCGACTTTCTAATATCGATTGCACATATTCGATTTAACTAAAATCGAACTACTCTCGTAGTGTAGACATACCCTTAGAGTAGATATTAGGAAAATCTTTCTCACTCTAAGGGTAATTCAGCTCTGGAACAGGCTTCTGAGGGGGGTTGTGGAAGCCTCAGGACTGGGGATGTTTAAGAACAAGTTAGACAAACTCCTGCCAGGGGGGCCTAGGTTGACTTGGTCCTGCCTTCGCACCGGGGGCTGGATTTGATGACCTCGCGAAGTCCCTTCCAGCACTAGGTTTTTATGATTCTATAAAGCAGGCTTGAAGGCACCTTTGCTCCCCTGCCCAGCCTTGCACTAAGCTCAGCACTGGGTCAGTGTCATTGGTCCCTCACATTTATACACACTGCAATTATTCTACAAGTGTTTTGGAGGGGGAAACTTTTTTCAAAATCCCTAGAGGAACGGGGTCTGACAGCTGGCTTTGATCTACAGGGGATAAGGAGCAGCCCATAGTTCGCAGGGGCAATGTTACCTGGCAACTCCCTGGAGCATTGTGGGAAAGCAGGGAATCTGCAAACCTCAGCAAGGAGCAAAATCTTGCCAGTGCTGCACCTGCTACTGCCACTTCCTGGCCTGGCGGATGCCCTGGCAGTTAGAGCAGGTGGCTCCTGGAAGGGCTAGACAAAGAGAAATCAGCCAGTTTGCTCTTCTTCCTTGAGCCTGCAACTTTCTCCAATCTGAAGCCCTAATCTGAATTCTCTCCCCTACTCACCCCCTTCACTGCGGGCTCTATGTATCATCTAGAATTAAGACAGCAAAATCTTGTCTGATGGGCCTCTAACCACCACACAGACCTCTGGAGCTTGATTTTTGCAAGCGCAGCCGTTACTAAAATCCTTTTGACTGCATTAGAGCCTGGTTATTCGCTGCTGCTATGTCTTCCATCTCTCTAACAAGCATGCTTGCTTCATTGGAGTGTACAATTATTTTCAGTGCTTACAATAACATAAACACTTTCACGCGGCTCTCTTCCATAGTTACGCTATGAAAGGCCTCATACTCCTCGGTCTTATAAAGCATCCTTTATCTCTACTGTTACATATACCTAAAACATCCCCCTTTACACTGATCTGAAATGCTCCCTTCGTTCTACTCAGCTAGGCAACTTGAAGTTAATTTGCATTGGATAATTATTTTCAATTAAGTGATAACAATCCTGTTCCGCACAGAAATAATCTCGTCCACAGGCCAAATAGTTTATCCTGACTAGGAAACAAGACTAGAGCAGTGCCATTACCATTGTCAAGCTACCAGGGCTGGAGAGCGTGATGCAGTGATCAGAGAGGGTTAAAGGAAAACCCCAGGGCTAATTCAGCTCTTCTCCATCACTTTTAAAGTGGCCCCCACATGCAATCAGCACTTGGTACCAATCCACAAAGCTAGTGAGGTGTCTAACTCCCTTTGAGGATCTGGGCCTAAGTATTGTTGACGCTCTGTCCGTTCCATTTAGATTCCTAAATGAAAGCTAAGCTGTTCCGAAAATCTACTGCTTATGCCTGTTGTAGCCTCTGTCCCTCTCCCTTATATAGCACCGGTGACAGTGTTTGGCACCAAAAGGGAGTGACGGATGAGCGATGCCCACTGTGGCATTATGATGCCAAAAAACCCAAACACACTTAGGTAAACTGGATTTAAGTTTGCAGATTTCAATCAGCCACTTAAGGGAAAAAATATTTCAACTCATGGGAAAAGTGCAGCTTTCTCAACAGAAAAGCATTAGTCTGGAAATGAATGGTTAGGGTGCACTTTGCAGTGAGCGGAAGGGTGGGGTTGTACATACGGCATTAGCTGGGATTCAGGAAACCTGCGTTTAGTTCCCGAACCTGCACCAGACTCCCTCTGTGACCTTGGTCAAGTCTGTGAGGCCCTGATCTTGTTCCCATTTACGTCTTGTCAAAACTCCCAGTAATTCCAATGGGATTATCATCTCTCTGTGCCTCCAATACCCAGCTGTAAAGGGAGGATATTAATGACTGCTTTGTCTACTTAGCCGGTAAGCTCCTCTGTAAAGGGACTGCTTCTCAGTATGAATACATGCAGCACCAACAACAGTGGGGCCTTGCAGTGTTGCCGTATCATTTTAAAATGAGAAGTTACTGAAATATGCAATTCTCATCACCTAAACAACCTTCGCTCTGCCCATGTCAGGGCAAAGCCATGTGGTGGTGCTTCTGGGGCCTGATTTTCTGCAAATAAATGTAGGCCTCCTTGTGCACGCATTGCTTGATGTGTGCATTCCAATGGCCAGTTCCTCACTCCCAGGGCTAACTGCTCAGCTACTTAGCTAGGTGCATATGCAAGCCAGAAGTGTCCATTTTGCAAGCCCATAAATCCTGCATTGGAGCTGTGTGCATGGGGCTTAGCATACAGCACAAGCGATGTGACCCACTATGTCACAAAGAATTTGGCAGCAAAAAGAGGGAGTATCGATCAGATGATATCTCATTAAAGTTCACGTCACAACGGGACACACTTTACAAGCCACACAAAAGACTTGGTCATTCCAACTCTCAGCATAGATTCTATAGCTGATACAGTGTTTGGGGCTCTTTACTAAGATTTCATTAATGTTATCAAATGTATGACGGGACCTTCACTGTATTCTCTGCAGTATCATCATCATCATCAACGCTAAACTGAAATTGACCAAGTAAGTCAACAAGGCATATTTGGTGTTCTTTGTATTGTGTGAGTTCTCTTTACTTACCAATCACATGATTCAGTAATTCACAAGGGGGCTCCCAGCCACTAGTGACATTCTACTGAGAGTAGTGTACAGATAGAAAATCCTAATGTGCAAAGCAACAATAACATGAAAAGAAATACAGGGGGGAGGCAGAGGAGGGCAGGGGGAATCACTACAGGAGTTTAGGTAAATGTTTACATTTTTTTAGAAATATAGGGTGAAATCCTGGTCCCATTAAACTCAATGAGCGTTTAGCCATTGTCTTCCATAGGGCCAGAATTCACCCATAGCTAACAGCCTCATATGGCAGACAGCTCAGTCCAATGTACTGAAACTTCAGCACAAAAAAATAAGTCAGAGCTCTTTCAAGTGAAGATGGCAATACCCTTTAACCCACTAGAGGGCACTCTGTCTAGGCCAGGGCTGAGTTACATTAACAGAGCCATGTTCAGAGGCTTGTCTACCTTGTGCATACTGATGTTTATTCACATAACTTTTGTTGACAAAACTCTGTACTGTAGACAATGCTTAGGAATGTTTGTAAGTTCCTGCATGCATTAATCTCACATATAACATCTACACCCCATGCTTTAAGGTGATGATAAGTGTTTGTGCAGTGCAATCCTTTGTAAGTCATCAAACAGGAAAGAAACGTTCATTAATGTAAAATGCTGGCTTCCTAAAGAAGGTGTTAGGTCCTGCCTACCAAGAAGGCCCATTGAAACCAAATGAGCCATTATGGACCATCAAAGAACAAAGATTTTGTTGATTTCATTTCTCCCTCCCTGCACCCCATGAAGAGGAGACGGGCATATGAACTCATCCCATCAGCTTGAACTCTGTGAGAAAGGCAATAAAAATCCCTAACAAGAAGAAACTTGTATCTCTGTGCTGATTGGACTTTGGGAGGACAAGATTTCTAAGCATAAGCCAGGGATCCTCAACTGCTTAGCCTGGATTAGTCCTAAAAGACATACAGAGTTTGCACATTACAGCAGCGTTTAGCACCTTTTAGAACCTAACATTGTAACTCATTTCTGTGTGTGTTTTTCCCTGCTTTAACCTTATAAATAATCTCTTATTTCTTCCTAATGGATACATCTTTAGATAGTTTATTATAGGATTGGCTACAAGTGTTGTCTTTGGTGTAAGATCTAAAGTGTAATTGACCGGGGGTAAGTGACTGGTCTTTTAGGATTGGGAGTAACCTGAATATTGTTGTGATTTTTGGTGTAAGGGACCATCTATCACAAAGGTAGGCTTGCCTAGCCGGCAGGCTAGACCAGAGTACCCAAGGGGACTGTCTGTGACTCCATGGTTGGTCTTTTATAGCACCTGAGGAGCTTACACTTGATACTTGGTTGGTGAAATCTGACAGCCAGGTTGCGGTTTGTGCCCTGAGGTTGGTACTCCTGCTCCTAAGCCACTCTAGACAGCTTGACACACATCAAGCAATGAATGGCCACCGAGTGGACATAGCCTATTTTGTCTGCCTAAGGCTGCAATCAGAGTTATCCAGGCACAAAGGTCTGCCATTGTGTACTGCCTTGGAGGATCTGGGCCTTAGGTTGGAGCAGCATCTTAGTTACTGGGATCAGTATCATACTGAGCACGCGGACAGTTCTCAATAAATTTATCTATTATATTCACGCATCGGCTCCCTTCCAGCATAGGGGAGTGAAATACAGTCACCGAGCTAAAATAAAAAGATAAACATTAGAGATGGTGTCAAGGCTGTATCCCCACTTTGAACCTTAGGGTACAAATGTAGGG
>NW_020699449.1:14206291-14226145 GCF_002925995.2 Terrapene triunguis | reverse complement strand
TCTCTGTACACAGGAGAGCTGTTTCCCTTCCCTTTATAGTTATGACAGATGGTCGGAACATTTTTTGCCAAAATATGCTGTTCCGAAGCTGAAGTGATTGGCAGAGACGTATTGGTTTCCACAAATCTCCATCAGGCAGATTGATAGCATGAGGATCCCTGGGACGAGAGCCCAGCTCTGCGGAGCCTGGACAGCTGACGTTCTCCCAGCACCCGCAGCAGCCATGCATAGCCCCGTCCATGGTGCCTTGTGGAGATTAGGCACTGTAGGAAGAGCCTCCCAAAGGCTCCAGCATGGCAGCACCCTGCAGGCCTCTGAGTGGCCCATGGGCGCTATTTAACCCTGGAGGGTGGTCCAGGCCGTTGTCTGAGTAACCACACAGATTCCTGGCCTGCTGTGACTCCAGACCATCCTCGCTTTCCCATCTCCTGTCTCCAACCCAGCCTCACACTGACCCTGTCTCTTGCTTAGTGATCCCAGCTCTAGCGATTACTCCCATCTCTGCTCGCTGACTTGTGCGCACCAGCCCAACTGTGACTGCGAGGCCAGACTGCCTAGGCCCTGGTCCCTTACAGAGAGCCAGCGAGAGGCAGCAACAGAGGGAGAGACTCTATAGCTGGGGGCTAGAGGGACTAGCCTGGGTTTGAGGCCTGGCTCTGTCTGATTTGAAGTGATCGGGGAAGAAGAACTTGAGCAGGGGTTCTCCCCACTGCCAGGCCGGTAGCCTAGCCACCAGGGTACGGAGTGTGACACACACAAGGCCATTGTTTGAAAGGTTTTGTTTCCAGGCCAGTGTGGAACACAAACAAGTTTTGAAACCTTGAAAGATGCCATGAAACAGAATTGGTCCCCTCCAGTCAGCCCTAATACAAAGGAAACACCTTTGCTGAAAGCAGACGATATTTTTTGTAAAAGGTCACACAGCTCCCCCAAACCAGAGAGCCAGTAAAACGAAGCACAATCACACCAGCATTCTATGCGAAAGTAAATGCGTTAATGATTAGCAAATCAGTCATAGGGCCTAATCATGCTTCTGTTTGTCAGGCTTGGATTCCAGGGGGTCAGGCTTGGAGCCGGGGTCGAGAACAGGTCCCAAGGGTCAACGCTGGCTGTAGCGTTGGGAGCAGGCCAAAAGCAGTGCTGAAACCAGAGCTGGGGGACACGCCATGGGTCAGAACCGAGGTCAGAGTCAGTAGACAAGCCAAATCAGGGTCGGAGTCAGAGTCTGGATGCAGGCTAATGGTTGAAGCTGGGTTGGAGTCAGGTAGGGCTGGAGCGGGCCAGTAACTGGGCTGAAGCAAGGTTAGAGATGGGCACAGACAAGTCAGGAGCAGGCTGGAACAAGGGTCGGGCTAGGCTGGGACAGGAACTGGCTCAAAGGCCCGCTGGAAGCCTAGGGAGTCTGTAGCCTGCGAGGCAGTCGGAGAGTTCCTGGCCGAGTAGTGCTGTTGCACAGACTAAGGGCTTGTCTACATTTAAAATGCTCTAGTGGCACAGCTGCAGCAGGTCTCCTGTCAGCGCAGGTAATCCACCTCCCCGAGAGGAGGTCGCGTCAGCCTAGCGCTGCCTACACAGGGTTGAGGTCGGTTTAACTATGCCCTGAGTGATGTAGTTATGCTGACCTGATTTTCTAGTGTAGCCCAGGCATTACTTGCCGCTCTGGCAGGGTCAGTGAAATACCTGTGCCTGGGGGTCATCTGACCCGGCCCTGCCCAGGGATAGGTTGGTGCAGAATGCCTGAGGGCTGAGTGACTGCAGGCTCTGAGGGAGGGGTGAGTCATGGCAGCTGACTGAGCTGCCCTAGTCTGGCTGCAGATTTGCCTCATGTTACCTTCCCCGAGGGTGCCTCCCCGGCGTCGGATTGTGGGGATAGGACTGGTGGAACTCACAGAGGGGGCATGGATGTTGTTCACTGGCCGATAATGTAACGTGAACTCAAAACAGGAGAACAACAGGGACCGTCGGATCTGGCATTGGGTGGGGGTCTTCACGGATCACAGGTGTTCTAAGTTTTTTATGGTCGGTGACTGCCTGGACAGAGAAACATGCACCCTCCGAGTGCTGATGCCACCCCCAAAGGCAGCCTCCGTGGATAGCAGCTCTTTATCGTTAGATTTCATAGTTCCGTTCCGTGGGAGTTGGCTTTCTGGGGTAGAATGCGCCTGGGTGGAGACTGCTCGGTGACCCCAGCGATTCTGCCAGTACCCCTCTGATGGCACAGTCAGAAGTGTCTGCCTCAACAACAAAGGGCTTGGACGGGTCAGGGTGCTTCAATATAGGTGCAGAGGTGAAGGTCTTCTTTAGCTGCCTGAAAGCCCACGGGGTCTCCGACACCAAGATAAAGGTGGAATTCTTACGGAGGAGTTGGGTAATTGGAGCCACGACTGGGTAGAATTCCTTGATAAATCTCCGATAAAAATTCACAAATCCCAGGAAGCACTGAATATCGCAGATAGTCCTCCGCGGGGCCCCATCCACAACGACAGACAATTTCTGTGGACCCTTACTGATCCCGTCGAGCAAGAGGATCTAGCTGACGCAATTGACAGTGGTGAGGTCCAACTCATGTCTCTCCAGTTTGCTATATTGGCAATTTTTCCTGAGGCATTCCAGCACTGGTTGGATGTGCCAGTTATGCAGAGACTGGTTCTCCAAAGAGATGAGATGTCATCTAAGTAGGTCCCAGTGAACCGGTCTAGGATGTCTTTGAAGGTGTCACTGACTAAATGGAATATGGCCGGAGCACTGGAGAAGCAGAAGGGCACAGCCAGCTATGCAGAGTGGCCAGACGTGGTGCAGAAGGCTGTCTTCCACTCGTTGCTATCACATTCTGCAGTGCACTTCAGACCAGAGAGGGGTTGTGTCAGTGCCCACCCTGCAACCTTGGGTGCCTCACAATGCTTTGCAGTTGCAGCTCCCACCTGGGCTGCTCACAAACAGCCAAACGGCACGCAGGTCACACCCTGCGTGTGCCCTGGTTCAGCAACTCTGACCCCAGCAGCCTGTCCACAACACATCAGTCACTCTCTGGCTTCCTGCAGCCTTGGTTACTACCTGTAGGGTGACCCCAACACCTTCCCAGACCTGAATTTCCCCCAAAACGTGTGTTCTGCACTGGCCTGCCCTCTCCTGAGCAGTTCAGATATTACAGGTCACTTGCCCCTGTGAAAGGCCTGCTACTTTAACTGGAGTTATCAAACAGCTCTGTTTAAACACAACACTGCATTAGTTTTGATTAAGAAAATAAAACAAGTTTATTTAACTACAAAGAGAGAGATTTTAAGTGAGTCCAAGTATAAGGCATTAGAGTCAGAAATGGTTACAAGAGAAATAAAGCTGAAAGGCTTTAGAGTGACTAAAACTTAACAAGCTAGACTTGGTTCCAGGTAAAATCCTTACCACAGGTTCCAGCAACAAGGATTCTCCATCCCACCCTCAAAGTTCCAGGGCTGGTTCCTTTGTCTGCTTAGGTGAAAGAGAGAGAGAGAGAGACCCCCTCAGTGAATTGTTCTGAAGATAACCCCTCAAAGCAAAGTTTATTCAAACCGTAAAGAAGGTGGTGTAGAGTCTGGGAGTGAAGGTGGGCCTATGCTCTTTCTTCTCTCCTGGGTATGCTGACAAGCAGATTAGCCTTGTCTTCTTGAAAGGGCCCTGTTTACTACTTATATGTAAACTGAGGTAAATACACATTCCTTTGTTTAAGATACACCTGTTTAACCACTCCTGCCTAGTCAGGGCTATGTGAGTTTGAACATGAGAACGGCCAAGGTCCTGCTAGCCCAATATCCTGTCATCCGACAGTGACCAATGTCAGGTGCCCCAGAGGGAATAAAAAGAACAGACAATCATCAAGTGATCCATCCCCTGCTGCCCATTCCCAACTTCTGGCAAACAAAGGCTAGGGACACCATCCTTGCCCATCCTGGCTAATAGCTATTGATGGACCTATCCTCCATGAACTTCTATAGTTCATTTTTGAACCCTGTTATAGTCTTGGCCTTCACAACATCCTCTGGCAAAGAGTTCCACAGGTTGACTGTGCATTGTGTGAAGAAATACTTCCTTTTGTTTGTTTTAAACCTGCTGCCTATTAATTTAATTGAGCAACCCCTGATTCTTGTGTTATACGAAGGAGTAAATAACACTTCCGTATTCACTTTCTCCACACCAGTCAAGATTTTATAGACCTCTATCATATTCCCCCTTAGTTGTCTCTTTTCCTAGCTGAAAATTCCCAGTCTTATTAATCTCTCCTCATACGGCATTCGTTCCATACCCCTAATCATTTTTGTTGCCCTTTTCTGAACCTTTTCCAATTCCAATATATCTTTTTTGAGATGGTGCGACCACATCTTCATGCAGTATTCAAGATGTGGGCATACCATGGATTTATATAGAGGCAATATGATATTTTCTGTCTTATTATCTATCCCTTTATTAATGATTCCCAACATTCTGTTCGCATTTTTGACTGCCACTGCACATTGAGTGCATGTTTTCAGAGAACTATCCACAATGACTCCAAGATCTCTTTCTTGAGTGGAAACAGCTAATTTAGACACCATCATTGTATATGTATAGCTGGGATTATGTTTTCCAATGTGCATTACTTTGCATTTATCAACATTGAATTTCATCTGCCATTTTGTTGCCCAGTCACCCAGTTTTGTGAAATCCTTTTGTAGCTCTTTGCAGTCTGCCTGGGACTTGACTATCTTGAGTGGTTTTGTATCATCTGCAAATTTTGCCACCTCACTGTTTACCCTTTTTTCCAGATCATTTGTGAATATGTTGAATAGGACTGGTCCCAGTACATACCCGTGGGGAACACCGCTATTTACATCTCTCCATTCTGAAAACTGACCATTTATTTCTACCCTTTGTTTCCTGTCTTTTAACCAGTTACCAGTCCATGAGAGAGCCTTCCCTCTTATCCTATGACTGCTTACTTTGCTTAAGAGCCTTTGGTGAGGGACCTTGTCAAAGCTTTCTGAAAATCCAAGTACAGTATATTCACTGGATCACCCGTGTCCCCATGTTTGTTGAGCCCCTCAAAGAATTCTAGTAGATTGGTGAGGCATGATTTCCCTTTACAAAAGTTGTGTTGACTCTTCCCCAACAAATCATGTTCATTTAGGGGTTTGGTAAATCTGTTCTTTTCTATAGTTTCAACCAGTTTTCCTGGTACTAAAGTTAGGCTTACTGACCTCTAATTCCCAGCATCACCTCTGGATCCTTTTTGAAAAATTGGTATCACATTAGCCATCCTCCATTCATCAAAAGTTGATTTAAGTGATAGGTTGTATGCCAGAGTTAGTAGTTCTCCAATTTCATATTTGAGTTCCTTCAGAATTCTTGGGTGAATGCCATCTGGTCCTGGTGACTTATTACTGTTTAATGTATGACGTGAAAGAGTGGCAAAGAGATCAGGTCGAACTGCATAATCTCCTGGTGTTCTCAGATCACGACCTAGAGAGGTGCTGACTCATGGGAAATGGACCAGGAGGACACCATACTGCCATCGATAGCCTCCGCCTGCTCGGGGACAAACTTCCTCTGGTTGGCTTGGGCAAAGGCCAGTCCATAAAGTTGCTGGACGTCCCAGAGTCAATCAATGAGTGGGGTATAGCTTACTTCAGTTGTGGCGGGGGCCCGGAGCTGGAGGGGGGTTGCAGGTGCAGTTGGCAGGCATCCGCCTTTGCAGGGGCAGATGTGAGTAGCGAGAGGATTTTTCTGGGAGATTGCTCTCCAGATTATGTCCAGCCACAACCGTTCTACCAGAGCTGGATGGGGTGGTTTCCAGTAACCATAGTGGATCTGGGTTTGTGGGGCGCCCTGAGGCGAAGTGGCCACCTTCTCCACAGTATAGGCAGGGGCCATGGCAGCGCCTGTATTCCTGCTCCCTGTACAGTGCCTCCTGGTGGTGTCGATCTGCATGGGATCTGGATCAGAACTGGGCAACAGGCATGCGCAGGGGCCCTCGATACAAGGCTGGGGATGGGTAGAAGCCTGTTTCTTTTCCAGGCAGCTCTCGCACAGCCAGTTATTGATTCGTAGGCGGTGCTCGATGTAGGATGGCAGCTCAACAGGGGGCTCCAGGGGACCCAAGCCATTTCCTTTATTGCGTTGTTCAAGTCAGTAGCAACATTCCCAATGACTTCAAAGGGAGCAGGACCAAGGAACGGATTACACAACCCTTGGTAGGACTGTACCACTTCCAAAACTCAGGATATTTATAGACAATCGAAAGCTTCAACCTAAAGAGATGCAAAGGCAGAGCCAGTCCTTCAAACACTTTACTCACATGCCGGCCCAATGAGTTTCATGGAGTTAGTCCGCTGAGTAAAGTTACTCACTCCACAAGTGTTTGCAAGATCAGGCCCTAGATATTTGCTACACAAAGCAAGGGGATGCCCTGGCAGATATACTTGTGTTATACACATTGTCAGTGATCAACAGGAAGGTTTGGGATTGCAATAGAAAAACTTGGGGCTAGATTCTCAACTGGTATGAATTGGTCCAGCTGCATTGCATTCAGAGGCGCAACCCTGATCTACCCCAGCTGAGGAACTGGCCTGGGAGTTTGAGAGTAAGGCTGACAACTCCTAGTTGTTGTTTACTTCCCACAGCTCGCTAGTTCTTTTACCAACGTTCAAAGCTACATGCAATGTATAGACTGGAGAGCAGACATCTTCACAGTGAAGTAAGTTGCTTGGTGTTCTCATTTGCATGCCATACCCAGAATGCTTAGGGAACAAACTGAAAGGTTTGGGGGCATATTTATGAGCACATAAATTTCTGTAGTGTGCTTTGCTTGAGTAAGATTTTTTTTTTTAATCCACTGACGCCCAATCAGTTGGGAAGATTGGCCTGTGGAGCTCCTGCAAGTGAGAAATAGCCTATATGGTATCTTTTGAGTGGTATTTTTATATTCAAATTAGACATAATCTCCATGAATAAAACGACTGTTCCCAAAGGGATCATGCCCAATTTAAATGTCTAAAATGCCATTAAAAGGGCACTGGCTTGCCATTAAAATTTAACTCCAGCAAACCCCCAATGTCATTTGAATTATACTTTTATAATTAAGCCTGCGATGCTGGAATAATAGTTTTGATGTACAAACTGGTACTGTACAGTAAAAGTGCATTGTTTCTAAAAAAGACCGCAGCCAGGTCCATTGTTAAAAACAAAGCTAAACACCAGCCGTGCCTGCATGCAAATAGGCAGCCATGACTTGGCAGTGCGACTCCGGGCTCCCAGAGAGAGGATGGCAAGTCAAGACGTCAGCTTAATAGGAGCTCAATGGGGAATAAGTAACAATCTGGTCTCACGTTAAGTCTTTGACTCCTGCTCGTTAAATAGGCTCCGCTATGACAAATTACTATGGTAATAATTTTCATGACAGGAATTACTCACCATCAGCATGAGCCAGGACTACTAAGTATACTTGGCACTGAATTCTAGGTCGGTTTCAAAATGTAGAGCAGGCGTAGCTAGACTTCACCTCATTCAGCCAAGCCCATCAGAACTGTTCCTAGCCCAGAGCAAGACACTCAACGTCTATGGATGCAGGGATCTCATGGGTAGGTCCCCTTGCTTTCCAGAACCTGGGCAAGTGGCTTTTTAAAGCCCCAAGCCTGTGTAACTCATTGCCACAAGATGTTATTGAAGGCATGAATTGAGCAGAACCTTATTAATCACTTCTATTTCAGTAGCACTTAAAGGCCTCAGTCAGGTATCATTGCGATGGACACTATATAAACATGTAGCAATGGCAATTCCTACCCCAGTAATGTCTACAAGACAAGACATAAGTGATAGAGGAAAAAAGCGAGTGGGGGATGGAGAAGGGCAGTGAGACAGGACAGGGTAACAAAACTAGGATTTCATAGCATAGACTAGCTGAGTACACAATTCGTAGCCAGTCAGTAATCACAATTTGCCACCCAATGAAAAAGAGGATTAGACCCTTATATGAATAAGAACCATCCACAGTTGTATTAAGTTAAAATATGTTTGTAAGTGATATAAACCCTCATGCTTCAAGGCATAAACTCCTAAATACCTGGGAATTGGAAGAAACGTTCCTGATGGACAGGTCATTCCATAAACTCCTACTGGTGCTGATCACTGTCAGGACATTGGACTTCAGACCACTGGTCTGATCCACTCTGGCAGCTCCTTTGGCCCTACAAAGCACAGCTAAGCAGACCAGCCAGCCAGGTAAACCTCCAAGGGAGAAAGGGCTGTGTGAATGAACTGCCTCCTCCCCCCCACAACAGCTGCCCTGCTAAACCACTTCACACAGCTAGCCTGTCTGCTTGCAAGTTTCGGTTTCAATAGGAAATCAATACGGATAGCGCTAAGCTGCTCCTGATTGCAGCCTGTTCAATGAGCAACTTGAGCTGAATGGGGCCAGTGGCCTTCAAAGCAGTGTTTAGCACACGGGCCAGATTGTCATGATGAAGAGATCTTGAAGGAGGACTAGACCACAGCCTTCTCCTAGGAGAAAGGCTTACCCAGGAGTGTTAAACGGCCAACACCTTCCAAGGGGAAGTCTGGGGGAGCAGCTCTTTGGACAATAAGGCCACTTATTTAGGAACCTAAATCTGGATTTAAGAGCCTAATTTTAGGCCCTCATTTCTGAAGTTCTTGGCCATGAATCCTGTGACGTTTGAAAGGAGGCAGAGCAAGAGAGTTCAGCTGGTTTCTTGGGAGAGTTCTTGCTTTGCGTTCTTCGTTACAGAGGCAGCTCCAGTGGCCTCTAGCATCATCTCCTGCCAGGAGCGGGTCGCCACAGTGGTCACGCTGACAGGACTTGGTGGTATGATGACTGTTCTGGAGCAGGGCAACCCGGCAGCTAACATGACAACCGAACTAGCAACCCAAGCTCCAGCGGGAAACTTGAAGCACAGAAACCAACTGGTTGACGGGGGAGGTTCACCGCTGTGGGAATCTCACACACACCACTCGGTCGTTTCCCTCTCTCCCGACCTGTTCCCTGGAGGGAGGGGCAGGAACTGCCCTGCTCCTGCTCCTGTGGGGCTTGGCAGCTGCAAAGAAGCGGGAGGAAGGGCCAGGGCCGGTGCAAGGATGTTTCGCGCCCAGCAAGTAAGGGAGGGGGGCGGCGCGCAGGGGAACTCCCCGCCCCAGCTCACCTCTGCTCCGCCTCCTCCACGAGCACGCCGTCGCTGCTCCACTTCTCCCGCCTCCCAGGCGTGCAGCGCCAATCAGCTGTTTGGCGCCGCAAGCTTGGGAGGGAGAGAAGCAGAGCGGGGCGGCGTGCTCAGGGGAGGAGGCGGAGCAGAGGTGAGCTGGGGTGGGGAGTTCCCCTGCGTGCCGCCCCCCCCTTACTTGCTGCAGGCGGCCCTCCCCGCGCCCCCCTGCCCCAGCTCCCTCCGCCTAAATGCTGGCGGTGACCGGGGCAGCCGAAGATCCGGCCGCTGCGGTCGCCGCCGAAGAAAATGCCGCCCCCCCAAATCCTAGCGCTCTAGGTGACCACCTAATAGGTTGCACCGGCCCTGGAAAGGGCTAGAAAAAATTCTCCTCTAACTCCATTGCTGGGAGGCAGGTGGCAGCAGCAGGGACCGGGGCAGGGGAGCAAGGAGAATGAAGAGACCTAATCTTTCAGGCTTAGCAGCAGAGACCAAGGATGGGGGAGGCTGGGATGGAGCCTCTGTTACCCAAGGCATTGTGCCGTGGATGTGCAAAGCACCAAAGCTGGCAGGAAGGACTCAGGTGCCCATTCCCTCCCTGCCCTTCTGAGCTCCAGCCAGCTGGAAGCAGGATCCCTTGTGAACTGCAGAAAGAGATGCAGGTAAGACAAAGGGTCATGATGGCGTGGAGGCCACATGTTTAAATACCTGGGGAGAAGAATCTGGGGGGGAAATTTCACCTGGTTTTGTCTGGTTCCTCAAAGGATCACCATCCTTATCTTGACGGCCCCAAATCATCTGTCATCTCCAAATGTTGCCACCGCCAGCTCACCCCTTTCTCCAGGTCACGACTCCGTTTGCTAAGCGGGGAGCCCTGGGACACCCCCTCGTTACTGCACCACCGTGCTGAAAAGCTGACCCTTCATTCCTACCCTTTGCTCTCTGTCTCTTAGCGGGCTCTGAGCCACAACAGTACTTCCTCTCCGCCCGCGTCCACTTAGTGCTTTAACTGCCTCTGGTGAGCCTTTGTCCCAGGCTTTTTGAAAGGCCAAATAAACAATGTCGCCCGTTATTAACTATTGTGTGGGCATGCTCAAAGACCTGGAATAAGTTAGGGAGCTGCGGTTTTCCTGGCCAGAAGATGGCTGGTTCATTCTTACCTCACATTCATCGAGGTGTTGCAGAATTCTGTTTTTAATTGTTTCAGTCAGCTTAGCTAGCGCTGGCAGAAAGACTCCCCGGTCTGTAATTCACAGGGTCTCTCCTCGCAGCTTTTTAACGATAGAGCAACATTTGTTCCCCTCCTGTCCTCTGATATTAGTGCTGTAGCTGATTTAACGAGAGGTGGCATGTGTTGTACTTGGCAACTCGGGTTTCCTTCAGAACGCTTGGATGCACAGCTTCTAGCCCAGGAGATTTTAATGGACTGATATTCCAGCACCTCTTTTTTGCCTGGAAACAATAAGTATCACCCCAATCTCCTCTGTAGCAATGTCTGGTACCGATAAATCATTTAGTTTCTGCGTAATGTCCTTATCCTCCTTAATTGCTCCATTAGGCACTGACCAGCAGAGCACTTAAGCACATACTTAACAGAATCAAAGCCAGAGAGATGTGACTTGCCCTAGGTCATACAGGAAGTCTGTGGCAGAGCGGAGGACTGAAGCCAGATCTCTGGAGTCCCAGTCTAGTGCATTAACCACTAGGCCATCCTGCCACATCTTTCCTCTGAAACCTAAAGAGTTTAAATATCAAAAGTGTTAACATGTTACTCCCACTGACTTCAATGGCCATTGGATCAGGCCATAGAGCTATTAAGCCCTGACTGTATATTTGTCAATTAAAAGGGCTTTAAAAGGAATGAGTGTGGCACATGTGCAGTGCATTCTTTTTATACCACACAATATACTGCGCATTGTAACACTGTTGTTGTGGAGGTGCACAAATCAACACAATACTAAATATGGATTTATTTGCACGATAGACCATAAGAAGTCTGAAGCAGCTATTGTATAACGAGTCAGTAATATACTTTATGCGTAAATATCTATTCCCCAGACAGAATATCTCAGAATGAGCTTTCTCTCGCTACCAAATAATTAATATGCATTAAAGTGTATAATACATATTTAAATATGCATTTAACTGTTTGAGTAAGTAGTTGGGTGAATATGCATGTTATACAAAATACATATTTAACTAATAGTGTAATTAATTAGAGAAAACATTCAAAACCACTTATTACTTAAGGGAACAGAATATCTGCAAAAGTGTTTTAATTACTTTGATTGTTATATTCTAAAAAAACAAAGATGGAAGTGGTCTGTGTCAAGCAATATAAAAATGAACCTAAAACACCTGCTGAGTCAATCTGAAAAGGGAGAAAAAATCAGTCAAACAGAATCTATAGACTTCTGAGCAGCCACACAGCTAACAGACTGGACTGGTTGTTACAAAGAAGATGGTGATCGATTTATCTCCGTGTCCACCAATGGTAGGACAAGAAGGAATCCACTAAGTTTGCAGCAAGGGAGATTTAGGTTAGACATCTGGTAAAACTTTCTAGCTACAAGGACAGTGAAGAACTGGAACAGGTTACCCAGGGCGGTTGTGGAATTCCCATCACTGGTGATTTTTAAGTACAGGTTAGACCAGAGGTAGGCCACCTATGGCACGCGTGCCGAAGGCGGCACGCAAGCTGATTTTCAGTGGCACTCACACTGCCCGGGTCCTGGCCACTGGTCTGGGGGGCTCTGCATTTTAATTTAATTTTAAATGATCTTTCTTAAACATTTTTAAAAACTTATTTACTTTACATACAATAGTTTAGTTATATATTATAGACTTATAGAAAGAGAGCTTCTAAAAACGTTAAAATGTATTACTGGCACGCGAAACCTTAAATGAGAGTGAATAAATGAAGATTCGGCACACCACTTCTGAGAGGTTGCTGACCCCTGGGTTAGACAAACACTTGTCAGGGATGGCCTAGGCATTCTTAATCCTGCCACAGCATATAAGGGGGTGACCTCCTGAGGTCCCTTCCAGCCCTACCTGTCTATGATTCTATAGCTAGGTGACTCAGAAGTACTCTAGGTCAGGCTTATTAAAAACATGTATGTGGTCTGGAACTTATAACTTTTTGTTTATCTACAATATAATGCAATAAACAAAATATATCATCTGGTGGAACATGAAGTAATCAGTAATTGGCCATAACACAGCCATCAATATCAAAATAATTAGTCTGAATATACAAAATAAATATGACTATGCTGGGTCCTGGAATTCAGGGCTCAGCTGTATCAGAATGTTCTTTCATGCTGCTGGTTGTTTCTATCTCAGCCTTTTCAGGACAAGAATGTGTGTCCCAGGTGAAGTCAATATGTTTGCCCACTGCAATCGAGTCTCATGTGGGAGAGAATTAAAATATTGCCCGCCCAGGAACCTGATTGTCCTTTTTACTAGGTTTACGGTGGAACTCCATAGAACTTGAATGACGTGACTAAGAGAAATGAAAATCAGCTGCAGAACTTGAAGCTGCTTCTTTACGTTCCCTTTAAACACAAGAGGCCTATAGCCAAGCTAAGTGTGCGCTGCCCTGGGATCCCCTCGCCTTGGGCTTGGCTGTCCTCAGAAGCAGCTGCCAGGGTATGTACTCTAGCACTTGTCTGCATTATAGCTGAACCGCCGGACATAGTCCAGAGCATGTTATCACAAAGCTCTCAAAAATAAACTGTCCTGTATGGAGCAGTCAAGTCACCCTCATGAAGCCTGCTAGCAAAGAAGAGGTGTGATGGCAGTTGTTGCTGGCACGGTTTAACTTTCAACCATTGCATGCCTAGGGCCCAGCAGTCAGTTACCTAAAGCTTCGTCAATGTCGCTATAACCTGGAGAGCAATATAAAAACCTGCATGAAACAGAAGTTTAGGCTGAGCTTTTCGAAGCTACGTAAGGCCTTTGGACACTTCGATTTCAATGGGAGTTTGGCACCTAAATACTTTTGAGGCTCTGGGCCCCGGTTACTATTCAAATCAAATGGGACTGGCATGCCCAGATTCCCAAGACTGAGATTTCCAATGCTGCCTAATGCTCCACTAACATGTTGGCAGGTCATTCTTAGTTCCAGCGGCAGAAGGAGCTTCTACTCCATTCCCGCTGAGAGCTAAATCCATCTACAACTTTTTCTATGATAGGGAAAACAAGGTTCCCTCTCACTCATGAGATCACCCATAAGTGAAAATTACCATTTTAAGGACAATTACGACTGTGAATAGAACTATGAACCATAGATTCTGCTGGGCCAAATCATAGGCCCCCAAAAGTTGCCAGCACAAGCAAGTCCTCCATTTTATTGACCTCTTGGTGTTCATGACTGATGTGGCTATTTGTGTCAGGACAGCCACGATTTCAGTTAACTCCTAAAATATGAAAGAGAGGGTTTCTTCTGGTCATTGCCCTCCGATGACATTGCAAACAGAGGCCTGGCTAGACGTTCTGAGGAAAGTAACCTTCTCTCCCTGCAAAACACCGGGAGCCCCCTGACTCACTCTTGAACTTCATAAAACACAAGCAAGCTGCCAACAAAATGGAAAGCATTCGTCTGAACAACAGCCCAGCTAGCTAGCCGGTATACCCTGCAGATGGAGTTAGTCTATACGAGGGGAGAGAGAGATATTGCATTCACTGCTGTGATATTTCTCCCACAGACATTACAAGAAGATGCCATGGAAGCTTTTTGTTAGCATGCATGCTCTACAAAGGATAAAACGTAGGGATAGCACGTGTCATCCACTAACTCCCAGCTTGATTTCCACTTTGCACTGTGACAAGAGGTATAATAAAAATCCTGTTTCTTTACCTCTGCTCTCTTGCTCCTACTGTAGGATCCAGCCCCAAGCCCTGTCTTTCAGTCACAAGGAATAGCTTCACGGATTGTAAAGCCAAACAGGCCCATTGTGATCACCTAGTGAGTCTGACCTCCTCCATAACTTCCCTACATTAATTCCTCTTTGAACTAGAGACGAGCTGAGCAGAGTTTTATAGAAAAATCAATCCTTGCCCAGTGCTGCTTCTTGCTCATTGCTCTTCCTTCAGAGGGATCACAGACCTCCCAGTGGGTCCGGGTCATATGCTCCTGTGGTTGAGGTCTACCCAGTGGTACTCTCACCTCTATGACTTGCATGCTATGCCGCTGTTAATGCAACCTAACATTGCATTTGCTTTGTTTGCAACAGCATCCCATTGCTGACTCATGCTGAGGTGGTGATCCACTACAACTCCCAGATCCTTCGCAGCAGTGCTGCTGCCAAGCCAGTTAGTACATGGGAAGGTCCCTTGTGCTGGACATCTTCCCAAAGATGGATCTATAGGTCCACATCGCTCTTCCCAGTGGATTGCTCCAGTTTCGTTTCCCTGGGGAATGGGTGGCAAGCTACGTGGCAACATACTGTGCCAGTTGGAGGCCTGATCCAACGCCCATTGAGGCCAATGGAAAGACTCCCAGTGGGCTTTGGATCAGGCCCTTTCGTGGTTATCCGCCCCCTCCAGGCATTTCCCCTCCACAGGGGGAACATATGGTCTGTGTTGGCAGCAAGTGTCCGGGCAGGCATCTGCTGAAGCAATCAGATAAACTTTCTCCAGTGCAAATGTAACAGACAAATACAGGGCTAAGCCCAGGTTTTTACAGGCTGGTTCTAGTGTTGAAAACTCCATGGAACAGCTTGCTGTACATATGTCTCCATATTGCTAACACGGGGTGGGGGCAAATTCAGAGCTCTCTTTGTTCCTGCAGTACAGCGGCCCCTTGCTTTTCCTAGCTAAAGGAGTGGGTTCCGAGATCCTAACTCTGCTGTTATTTTCGATGGGAGGCAAGGACCACTATGCTTTTTAAAAAATGAAGCAGTGTCCAAATACACGCCAGCCTCTAACTGTCTGTGCTGTGGCTTCGCTCACGGCGTCGCGTTTTGCGAACAGGTATGTGAACCCGAGAGAAAAATATTGCCCGATCCAGCCGCCCGGCGCATCGATGCCCCCATCAAGGCAGCTGGTGACAATAGCTTGCTGCTGAACTAGTGCTGAGCTCAGCCCTGACCACCGACGCTTTGTGCTATTGTGTAAAAGAAATAAATCAGACCGTGTTAATTCTTTAAAAAGAAAACAGTTTAATCATGGTAAGAAACTCTACCTTGAGGGTATCATTTCATATCAATACAGGCAGAGATTAGAAGGGATTTGTGAGATTGTGTTTATTCCCAATTTAGGCGCTTTCCATAAATTAATTATAGAAGCAAGGCGAAACAAGTGAGAAGTACACTGGGAAATTCTCAGAGTGTTAGTCATTTTCATGCACTAATATTCATGCCATCTGCCTTCCTTTCTCTCCTTTCTTTAAATGCTCCATTGTTAACCAGGGCTTATTTTCTTCTGCTGCATTTGTTCCGTCTACTTCTGTCGTGCTACGGCGGGCGGTAACAGAGCCCACACCGTTACATTTATATTGAAAATGCATTAAAAGTAGGACTGCTTGTTTTTTGTAACTGGCACTTTACACAGCAAACAGCACTTAGCCAAGTGGCATGGATATTTATGCCTTTTGGAAAGCAAACGTTTGTTTGATCGTTACCCACTGTCAGAGTTTGAGCTATAAATTAGAACAGTTGGGGCTAGTTCATAGATCCCCAGGCCAAAAGGGACCATTATGATCATCTGCTGGTATCTGACCTTCTGTGTAGCATAGGCCAGGGAACCTCATTTTTAATTCTTCCTCAAGTCCGTATCCTGTACTTGAGTTAACTTGCGGATTGTTTTTTAAACAAAGGCTATTTTAAAACACGGCCTAACACAGTCCAGTGGCCACAGCATGGGTCTGGGAGTCAGGATCCCCGGGTTCTGTTCCTGGTCCCAACACTTTGACGTGTCCGGTCGCTGCCTCCCCCTGTGCCTCGGTTTCCCTATCTGTAAAATGAGGCTAATGGTATTTTCCTTTAGAAAGAGCTTTTAGTCATATGGATGAAAAGGGCTATCTAGGGGAAAGGGCCAAGAAAAATTACTGTAGCTGAAGGGTAAGACAGCAAAGCAGGATTGAAGATTTCTCAACATCTTATAAATTAAGGGTATGTCTACACTACGGGATTAATCCGAATTTAGATAATTCGAATTTGGGAAACAGGTTGTATAAATTCGATTGTGCGCGGCCACACTAAGCACATTAATTTGGTTTTTAACCACATTAATTCGGTGGTGTGCGGCCACACTACCCCATTAATTTAACCACATTAATTCGGTGGTGTGCGGCCACACTAACCCTAATTCGAATTAACAAAATCGATTTTGGCGCTACTCCGCTCGTCGAGGTGGAGTACAGAAATCGATTTTAAGTGCCCTTTAATTCGAATTAACTGGCTCTGTAGTGTGGACGGGTGAAGGGTTAATTCGGATTAACGCAGCTAAATCCGAATTAAAGTCGTAGTGTAGACCAGGCCTAAGTGTCCAAAGATTTGTTTTTGAAAAAAGTGTATAACGATGCTAAGTCAACAAATAAAAATCCTCACAGGCTAAGAACTATGCAGCTGAATTTCATGCTGCAGTAAGTTTTTAACAGCTACATTCGAATTCCCGGGAATCACTGCAACCTTGTCCAGTGCCGAAAATCTTCCAGGGAGGTGAGAAAGGGTGTAGCGGGGACACCCAAAACAAAGACAGCTCAGCATAAAGGGGCCTCTAACGGGAGCTCGCGTTCAGTAACATGAAAATGTTGGCGTTGAAGCCCAGCTTCCACTTCTAGGAGCAACAGGTGCAACTGAGCCTACTTCGGTTCCAGGTATGTCTACACTAGAGGTGTCATTTCCCACTTGGCTAGACATACTCATGCTAACTCTGACTGAGCGTAGCCGCGGCGGTGCAGGCGGCAGACGAGGCTAGCCAGACATAGGGCTTCAGACAGAATTGTACTGGAGGCGGCTCGCCCATCCGGCCCCTATGCTGTTTTTAGCGACTAGCTAAATCAGGGGTTCTCGAACTTTTGTACGGGTGACCCCTTTCACACAGCAAGACTCGGAGTGCGACCCCCCTTATACATTAAAAAACACATTTTTTATATTTAACACTATTATAAAGGCTGGAGGCAAAGTGGGGCTTGAGGGTGGAGGCTGACAGTTCACGACCCCTCACATAATAACCTTGCGACCCCCTGAGGGGTCACGACCCCCAGTTTGAGACCCCCTGAGCTAAATCAAAGCAGACACAAGTCTGGCTCTCCAAGCTGGAAATGGCACCTCCAGCGCCAGTGCAGACATGCCCTAAATCTTAAAAAGCAGCTGAGTTCCTTTCAGCAGAACAACGGAGAAGCTTGCTGACAAAAAGCCAGAAGAGGGAGCTCTGAAGACATAAGAGATGCCCTAGTAAGATTGTTTGGGATTCACATTGTTTGCCTGGCCCCGGTAAATAATTAGGGCCAGATCCTCTCCTGGTGTAAATTGGCGTTACTCCATTGGAGTGATGCTGATTTACAGCAGCAGAGAATCTGGCCCTCGGCCACATGCAAGAAAGATGGCCACAGATTTCACAGGTGGGTAGGTGGCCAGACAGCAAATGTGAAAAATCGGGACAGGGAGTGGGGGGTAATAGGAGCCTATATAAGAAAAAGACCCAAAAATTAGGATTGTCCCTATAAAATCAGGACATCTGGTCACCCTACAGGTGGGTTACACAAGATCTCAGAAAATAAATCTGAACATCAGAGAGGGCGTGTGCTGTGTCATGTGGGCAGCTCAATCAGTCTCTGTCCAGCTGGACCTGCTTCAGGGGCAATTGCATGGCCTACTGCCTTTGCTTCGCGCTAGAGTGGTCAGAAAATGGTTTTTAACACCAGAGAAAGTTTTGCTTTTTCACGTGAAACCCTAAAGGTCCATTTTTATCTCAAAAGTTTTAGGGTCTCTCTGTTTTTTGATGACAAGTCATTTTTCCGCAGCCAGCAGACACTTCCCACGGAAAATGTAATGTGGTCAAAACTCCAGTTTTCTGCTGAAAAACAGTTTGGATGGGAAATTATCAACTGAGTGGAAGTCAAGAAACCTGCTCCTCTTGCTGCAGTGCCCTTTGGGGCACAGTGCATCCATGCAGAAGGTCATATGAGCACTAAGACCACTTCCCAGCGCTGCTGAGCCTGGAGCATGTTCCCTGCCCTGTGCGGTGATTGTCTGCCCTGCTCCACACCTTGCTGCTGCACAAGTCAGGTTCATTCCTGCTCTGGGCAGATAGAAACCTACTTTCAATAATATCATTCCAATTCCTAGAGTCTGGTGGCACCTTAAAGACTAACTGATTTATTTGGGCATAAGCTTTCGTGGGTAAAAACCTCACTTCTTCAGATGCATCTGAAGAAGTGAGGTTTTTACCCATGAAAGCTTATGCCCAAATAAATCAGTTAGTCTTTAAGATGCCACCAGACTCCTTGTTGTTTTTGTAGATACAGACTAACACGGCTACCCCCGATACTTGATTCCAATTCCTGCATCAGTGTGAAGCAGGGTGGGTTAGGGAACGTACACAAGGGAAGATGCCCACATGTGATCAGCCACGTACAGTGGGGGCCAATGATCATCTCATCTACATCAGTGTAGCTACGTTGACTTCCGTGGAGTTGTTCCTGATTTACAGCAGGGTGAAGTTAAAGCAGGTTCAATGAACTCAAACCAAGATACAAACTCGCAGTAGGCTAAATCACAATAAGAAGACAAATCTAGTCGGGCAAGTGTCCTGGCAGAGATCACAGAACAGTTGACTCACACACACTAATGAAGTACGTCCACCAGGTTGAAACTTCCTTGGGAAACACAGAACTGGGCTAGCCAGTCAGCTGCTGAGCAAGGACTTGGAGCTCTGAGATCTGGTTTCGAAGCTTCCTACGTTATAAACCGTTGGCCCTACAATGTGATCACGTGACCCACATTAGAGAAGAAGCGAAAGGCCAGGCAACCAAACTACAATCAGAGAATCATCAAAAGGGGAGGAGAGAGAACAGACACAAATTGGGTGAAGATACATTTGGTCATTTCTAAAATGTTGAATGCAGATGAGAGAAAGGTACATGTTAATCTGACGTTGCAAGATCAAATTAATCATTTGTAGGAGAGAGGAAAGGTACTAGCCCCCTTTCTAAACTGTAAGTAACAGGGCACATGAGAAAAACCAATAAGGGAAGATTTAAATCAAAGACAAAAATAAATAGTGTTCCTAGGATGGGACAACTGAAGCCAAACAGTCATATGCAGGCACACATTAGGAAGAGAGAATTCCAGAAACATTTGAGAAGAAAGGAGAAACAGTGTATGCAGCTGCCGCATCACCAGTAGTTGGTGTGTCACTATAGTCCACTGGCTGTAGGGGCCTAGTCATGGAAGCGAGAGTTTGGCCTGGTGGTTAGAGCTGGGTCCAGGGAGGGCAGAGTCCAGGAAACAAACCGAGGGTCAGAACTGGAGGGACAGAAGCCAAATGCCAGAGCTGAGGGGGGAGGGGTCTGATTCCACCACTGCATTTTTCCAGTTTTACGTCAATCTTACCTAAAATTAGAGCAACGCAGTAGTGAATCAGGCCCAGGATTTCTCTGAACTGCTAGGATTTTTTTGGTCTGCAGAAAGAACAGGAGGACTTGTGGCACCTTAGAGAGTAACAAATTTATTTGAGCATAAGCTTT
>NW_020699449.1:14167785-14201291 GCF_002925995.2 Terrapene triunguis | reverse complement strand
GCTGCTACTCTGAAATTTGTCTGCAGAGTTATTGTAGTCATGTTGGTCCCAGGCCATGAGAGCGACAAGGTGGGTGAGGTAATGTCTTTTACTGGACCAAATGCTTTTGGTGGAAGGGACAAGCATTCATGTGTAGCTCAAACACTTGTCTCTTTCACCCAGGGCCGACGAGGGGGGGGGGGAAAACCGGTACAAATTACCAGGGCCCGGTGGTCCGGAAGGGGGCCCAGCTTCCCTGGCTTCTCCCACCTTCTCGTAGGCCCTGTTTAGCTGGTCCGCCCTTGCTGGGGGGCCCGAAAAAAAAATTTCACCGGGGCCTGAACCCGCTCTCGGCGGCCCTGCTTTCACCAATAGAAGTTGGTCCAATAAAAGATATTACAGGAGTTCCCAAACTTTTTGCCTGCATGACCCCATTTTGAGACTAACTGTTTCCTGTGACCACAGACAGCAACAAAGCAACATACCGATCAAGGAATCTAAGGAGTTTACACATTAAATACATTATTTAATGCTCCCTGATGTGACACATGGACTTGTGTGTTGCGACACAGCTTCTTGAAGTCCGGCGGCATGGTAAAAACTGCACATCTAATCTCTGATGCGACATCAGCGGTAGATTGATACTGATGGACCCAAGTGCGCTGAATCCAGCTTCGCACAAATACACGCTCACAAATGGCCCTGTCAGTTTCAAGGCGCATGTTGAGAGTGCAGGACATTCGTTCTTGACAGGGAACCGGAACTCTGGGAGAGAAAGTTGGGCATAGGTTCCTCACAAGAATCGATCGCAGGACATTTCGATGAGCTATTCAATTTCAGCTGCTGGCAAACCCTTGGCATCAGGCTCGCACTGAAAGGGGTTTTGTGCCCAATCAGACTTTGTCATCATGTCCAAGTCAGGGTAAAAGGATGCAAACTGTTCCTTTGTGTGGCGGAGATGCTCAGCCATCACCTGTGTGGGAGGCTGAATAATTTCACTGTCAGCCAGGAACTTTCAGAGCTGCAGGAAGGAGTCATTTGTTGTCTTCAATCGATTAGTCTTCCAGAAATCATTTCCTTGGTGAATCCTGTGATTCGATCACTCAGCTGACGGATGTGGGTGTTCTCTCCTTGGAGACCTGTATTCCATTCCTTCACTTTCCCAAATCTGCCTGTGACATAGGCACAGCTTCCTTTGGTCACACAGGAAATCAGTGACTCTGCTCTTTGTGCAATCCATTGCATAGGCACCCAGCTCGTCTCTCAGTTCAGAAAATCATCCCAGTATTTTTCCTTTCAAGGGCCAATGAGCTTCAGTGTGGAACAAAACCAGGTCATGGATGGACCCTGGGTTTTCACACACCGTTGCAAACAGCTGCACACGAAGAGGATGAGTCTTCATGTAGTGCACAATAGACGAGACCTGGACTCAGAGCTTTAGCTGCCAGGTGTTCTCTGTGAATCGTGCAGTGAGTCCACACAGCAGATGGAGCAACTTTCTTTACCAAAGCACACAGACCTGGTTTGTGGCCTGCCATAGACAGTGCTCCATCTACACAAAAGCCCACTCTGCGATCACATGGGATATGTTTGTCTTGCATGTGGCACATCAAACATCCCTTGTGCCATCTCATGTTCAGAAAGAGGCAGCGGAACAGAATATCTTCAACATCAACTTGAAGAGCAAAAGCATCCGTGGGTTTCAGGTGCTCCACCAGTGCGTTATCCTGATCTGCTGCCATCGCCGCAATCCTTCGCTTCACTGTGGTGTCGGAGAGTGGTGTGGCTTTGAGTTGGCTTGCCTCAGTTTCCCCACACATTATCTTTACCATATCGATTGCAGCTGGAAAAATCAAAGTCTCTCCAATGGTGTGAAGCTTCTTGGCCTGTGCGATGAGGTGTCACCTTTTAAGAGTGGACAGAGACGGACATGGATCGTGCACTTGTTGACGTGGAAGTTCTTTCCAGAGCTGGAAAAATGACCTTGGTGTTCTTTGTGAAGGGTTTCCTAGTGTGATTTAAGAGTATGAGGCTTCATGCTTCCGCTAGCTAACTGTGATGCAGCAGGCAGTCCCGCCTTTCTTCATTCTAGACAGAATCCCACTGGTGAAGCCATGTGCAAAGGAAACATCATCATATTTGTGAGCAGGTTTCTTACGCTCTTGTTTTTCGTTCATAACTGCGTGGTGAGACTCGCTGCTGGAGGCTGAAGCAGAGACTCTGTAAAAACAACTCCACTGCACCTCCGATCACACATCAGAAGGAGGAATTCACTGGTAAGAAATGAGGCCAGGATGGAGGAAGGCCTGTGTGGTACCAGGGCAGCACGGAGACGGTGCCTTGCAATGATTCTTTGTCCTTCAGTGCCAATGGGGTACTCAGGGGGGCATAAAAGTAGACATGGCCCCTGCCTTAAGGAGCTCACAAGCCACAGCAGATTCCCAGCTCAGAAAAGGCCAGCACAAGCTCCTACCAGCTCAAGCAGAGAGGATGCTCTGTTGATAAGGCTGCTGCCCACAGAGGAGGATCTTTTGCAGTCTGGTCTCTCAGTTGGATGCTTGCACAGCCAGATGGTACAAATGGCAAACTGGCATCCGCACAGCCACCTTTCTACAGCCGGCGTGTCTGGACCTGCTCCACAAACACTGCACCAGGAGGCTGCCATTTTACAAAATGTCAGCCTCTCACAACGTGACTTCGCATGCACCGTATGCTCTTGGCACGGCATCCATGGAGCAGGTCTGGACACATTTGGGGGCAAACAGCATCGTTGCACGGGCCGAATCTGACCCATTGGATCTGCTGATGGTGCAAGCCCATTTGGGGTTGCGACCCACAATTTGGGAACTGCTGAGAAAATGCCTCACCCAGTATATTTTTTGACATAGTCCCATGTAAATATTTCTCAATCTTTGTTACTTCACAATTCAAAAGCTAATTGTTTTCAAACAGCTATGGGATCTCAACTGCAAATAGAACTGAGGAGAGCCCCCAAAGCTCTTTTTAATGCAACAGGAAACATAAACCAACAGTTGTTTTGCAGAAGTTCACTTTTTTCCCTAAGTCACAAAGGTTGGCGTGAGCTGTGTTTTCTTATTAACTAGGTTTTCCCTCCTCACAGTCCTTGTCTTATTTAAACTGCTAGATTAAAGAAGAGTGTGCAAACATAAACTGTGACAGGTCAGTTCAGTAAAGAGAACCCGGCCTCACCACTCATTGGTCCAAGGGATCTTATCACACAACCTCCCACTCCCTGGTCGCACAAGCTCGCTGAACTGACTGGCACAGAAATATCTCATCCAAAGTCCTGCTTTCGGACGCTGTCAGTGCCTTTGCTCTGCAATGCGGACGCTCGGTCGTTTGAGACGGCTGAAGACGACGCTGGTGCCAGAGTTCCACAGCTGCTGTAAATTACAAGCGCCAAATACAGCTGGGAAGCAGTTACCTAGAATCTATGTGACCCGGCGGATTCCACCGGATGGGATGAAGATCCTGAGCCAGTCAGGGCTGTGAGTATTCCTTTTACAGCCAAAACCTCCCCTGGGAAAAGAAAGGCAGAGCAAAGCCCATCATTGTCAAACATTGCAGTCTGTGGAGTAACAGTAACGTAAAACTGGAGTAACTAAAAGGAACCCCCTGCCCCAGTATGTCAATGTCTCTGAAGTCAGTCCAGTTGGGTTGAATGTGGACTGTAGCACTGAGCGAATCATTAACTTCCAAGGAAGGAGAAGGTGCTAGATTTCCAGCAGGTCCATGGTGCATTTCTCGAATGCTTGAGGTTCGTCTGATTCTATGATTCTAGCTTGGAAGCAGACTCTGAGGCTGAAATGCTGGCCCCACTGAAGGCAATGGAAGCTTTGCCATTGACTTCAGTGCAACCAGAATTTCACCCCAGGTGAGGTGAGAAGTTGTTCGGCATCCATGAATTCATTACGCAGAGTCATTTCGTGGGCTTGGACATCTCACTGCGAGACTGCTGTTTGGGTTTGATACAGATGGAATCACAAAAGTCATAGCAATGTGGCTATTGGGAACTCAGTTTGCCTTGGCAATGATTCGCCTGCATTGTAAAGCTACTGTTCTAAGTGCCGTTTTGCCATTGAAATCCAGGGAAATTTTACCATAGTCTTTAGCAGTAGCCTTTAACCTGGATGCCCGCTGGAATTCACAGGCATCCCAAAATGTGTGACTACTGTTGTTTTTATTAGATGTGCTGGGGAAAACAGTACAAAAATGTAAGATTTCAGTAAAATTCCTTACATTTAAGTCAATGAAAGGCTAAGGCATTTATAAAGCTCTCTTCTGCAACAATGTCCCTTTACAATGTAAAAATCAGACAGTGTTCCAAATGATTGCAAATATCATTTTAATATTCTACCAAATATACATTTCAAGCCTAGAACCAACGGCAACCTGTCTTTACATGACAAATCTCTCTGAAAAAATTAGATATTGTTGGATTTTCTAAAACAAAATATTGAGCTTTGAGAAACCAAGTTAAATGAGGGCAGAAAAAATAGCGAGTCTTAATTAAAGAGCGTTTGATCCAAGTGGGAATTAGATGCTGAATGGATGAATAGGCTGAGTGGCTAATAGGTGAAAGTTAAATAATCAAACAGTCAAAGAGTTAGTTCAGAACTCTGTACAGTTACTCAACCTTCAGTGGGGTCAAAACCCAGAAGGCCATGAATGGTGACCGGACTGGGTCCGCCTGTCCCGGGGCCAGGTCAGCATGGGGACAAAGAAGTCAAAAAACCAGCCCTGGGGCTAGAAATTCCATCTCTGCGTGGCACCAGAAAGCATTGTCTATGCAAAACGTGAGTGGAATATGGAAATCCAAGCTGGTTCGAATTTTTGAGTTACAAAATCGGGCGGGGGGGGTGAGAAGTGGGAAATCAATTTTTTTTTTCTGAGCTGGTCGAAGTGTTTGAAAATTTGAAGTTTTAAAAAGTTTTTTAAATTCAATTTTTTAAAACTTGAAAAAAGTCCCCATTGTCTGTCGGAACTAGGCACGGTGAGCTAAAGGAGCTATTTAATGAGTATGAACAAGTGCATCCGTAGCTGACACGTGGTGAGATGCTTCTGACAACAGACGTGTTCACATCTGTGGGTACAATCTACATGGAGTTTGAATGGCCAGGAGAAAGAGAGACTTCACCACACAATTCAGCAGGGAACAGGGTAGCAGTGAAGGGAGGTATTTTCAAGACTGCCTAAGTGAGTTAGGAGCACTGTTTGTAGTTCTAGCCAAACCCAGGACTGTCACCCCAGACCCATGAGTATCAGTGGAGTCACTAACACCTGCACATTAAACTTCAGAGGCTGCTACTACGCTTGCTATTAGAGCATCAGTGGCTGTGGGAGGGGGAGTATTTCTGGGTCTCTTGCTGACTACTGGGGAGTTCAAACCATTGCCTGACCCATCCCAAGGCCATGACTGGATAGCAGCAGTCAGTGGCCCTACTCGGTGCTCTGGAGAAAGCAGACGAGGTGCCTCAGAAGAGAGTCAGGATGAAATCAGGTCACTCCACACACACCAGAGGAGAGCTAAGGTCGGTGGGAAGGAGTCCTGGGGAGAGAGCATGTGAAAACTTGACCCTCTAAGTAAATGTGCAAATTTGGCCTGTTGTCACCCCCTCTGAACTGCAGGGTCAAGGTTGTGCGCCCCACACACGTGGGACCCTGTAGAATTGTCCAGCCCTGGTTGGCACTAGACAGCTATCTGTGCAGCAGTTCCAGATTGTAAGTGATATTGACATTGGAACGAGCAATATCTGTGATATGGGAGTAAACTTCGAGAGTCCCTGGCCCCGCTGATCACTGCCATCACATACAGTGTGCTGCGTCTCATCCTGCCCCACAGGAGCTCTAGGGTTTAGCACCATTATTCGGTAATGTTTGGAGAAATGAAGCAATTTCGTATCATTCCTGAAAGCCAGAACCTCGCTGTGCTGGCAAGACAGGCATAATAAGGGCAGGCGCGGTGCCATTTCAAACCCACAGGCTCTGCCAATGTCCTGCAGTCCTGACCTGGCTGTAGTGCTGCCAAGCAGGTGCCAGCCTGCCTGATGGTTTGTCCTATGGAGGAGAGAGATGTCAGCCATTTCTCACCCATGTCAAGCTGAGGAAGGGACTCCTGGGAAAGCCCCTGTCCACCGCTGGGAGAGTTAGTCAAAGATTTTCCAGTGAAACCATTTTCTCATAGGAAAATAGGCTTTTGTCAAAATGTATTTTTCTGCAGAAAAAATGTTGTTAGACGTAAGTGTTTCATAATGAAATATTTTGGGGAACGAAACCCAATTGTTCATTTCAAAATTAAGTGGCGCCCCCCCCCACACACACACACTTTCCAACACTGTTTTCCAGCTGCCAAAAGTTGGAAAGAACCCCTGCTTTTTCATGCCATTTTACTGTTATAGTTAAAAAACAATAAGAGTGAAAAGGGGGTTTTCTCCCCACTTCCTCCCTTTTTTCCCTTGGAAATGGGGGGAAGGGGGAAAACTGCTGGGGAAAACACCCAGACAGGTTTTTAAAAACGAATTTTGGAGGGCTTTATAAACCAAACCATTTTGAAGTCAAATAAGTTTTCATTCGGTTTTAAAGTTTCCCATAGGAAATCAGTTAAACCAAATGGATATGGATTTTCCCCCCTGCAAATCCCCTCCAATCCAAATCGCATTGAAGCCACTAGAGAGGCTCCCAGTGACTTTAATGAGTGCTAGCCTGTATATGGAAACAGGAATTGCCCTGTAATAAGGTGACCTACCCTTTCAAGGACCAGGAGGCCTGAGGCAGGCCAGCCAGTCCTGTTCAATCACCCCAGCCCATGCCAGATTAGCTGCCTCCCAGCCTAAGAGGGCTGGATTAATTGGGGTCAGGTGACAGCCTGAGACATGGGGGGCCTCAGGAAAGGGCTGAGAAAAGACAGTTGGGTAGAGGAATTGCAGGGGGTGGGTTGTGGAGGGCCGGGAAGGACTCCAGAGAACGTGCCTGAGAATCAGTGCTCTGCCCCCCGAGTAAGAGACACTTAAATGGAGCCCTCCGGGTGGGCTAGGAGAACCCCAGCGGAGAAAGAACTCTTCAGTTGGTTGCATAGTTGTGACTCTGGCAGGGGACTGAAATCTGAGAGCCACATGAACCCTGGGAGAGGCTGAAATCTGGCTGAGGAAAACTGAGGCAGGCAGAGCCATGGGTGGCCAGCAGGGACTGCTGCAAGGCAGGCATGCCCTGTTAGGACGTATGATTTACCACAGACGGGGACCAGAGGGAAAGGAAAGTTTGGTACAATTCCCTGGCAGAGATTCCTCCTAATCCTTCCCTTGGAGGGGGCAGGCTTCACCCCAGGCCTTCTCCTAACAGAGCAGAGAGCAGCTCGGCCCTCCCCACAGTGCCACAGAGCTGGGGTGGTTTGCAGGCCTCGGCAGAAGCGCTGGCCTCCTTGGTGCCAGGCTAATACTGAGTGGGGCAGGGTCACGAGTCCGCATGGCATTGTACAACTTGTCCCTCCCATACACTGCTTTGGTTGCTAAGGAGCCCATAGTGATCTAACTAGAGAGGCAGCAGGTGGCCATCAAGGTCAAACTAAAGTTTTTGCCCAAGTCACCACTGTGTGACCCAGTGGTGCTGGAACGCTTTTTGCAGTGGGGGTGCTGCCTCTCCCTGTGCAGCCTCTCCCCAGAACTGGGGCCAGGACCAGGCCGTGGCTCCAGGGGAAGCGGGGGGAGGGGAGGGGCGGGAATGCGGACAGGGGCAAGGGGGCTGAGGCTGGGACCACAGCTGGGGGTGGGAGCAGAGCCCCAGGGGCAGGTCCTGCAGATGGGATCCCGGCGAGGGGCCAGGAGCAGAGCTCCAGGTGCAGGGCTGACGGCCGGAACCCCGTGCAAAACCTGGGGGTACTGCAGCACGCCCCACACCCCTAGTTCCCATACCTATGGTGTGACCCTGGTTTTAAGCTGGCGCAGCTGCTGGTTTCGGTGGAATTACACTGGTCTAAGAATGATGGAGCAAAGTAAAGAATTGGGCTGTATGTCTTCAATGGTGTTTTGAATTCACACCACCCCTCCCAAACAGACGTTACCACAGCCCCCTCCTGTGTAAAGAAAGAGGTGTTTCCTCACACCTTTAGTGCAATCACCCACTTTGACAAATAGGGAGTTAATCGGTTCACTGCCGCTGTTTAATATGCAGTCTGGAACCAAGAGTAAGGAAAGACTCAAACCATGAGTATCCACCATGAGATCCCACCACTAGAATCTAAAGGACATGGTATTTGGGGGTAGGGACCATCTTGTGCCTCTGTGTTTGTACAGCACCTGTACGATGGAGTCGTGGGGCCTTGGCACCCCTGCAATAGAAGCACGCTAAGTGATTTCTTCAGTTGCACCCATCCCATTGGTCTGACTATGAAATTTCTCCTGTCAAAGCTTTAAAACTCAAAATAAGCAGACAGTCATTATCTCTTTTAATAAAGGAAAATTAAAATGCTGCTCCTTAGAACACAATTGCCCAAAGATTTTGGTTGTAGCCAACTAATTACAAAATCCCATGCCTAAAGAAGGATTAAATAAACTGGGCTGGTTAAAATCCCTAATGGAGAAAATATGTTGTTTTCTCCCCTACAGGAAACCTTCGAATTCTTAGACTGTTATTGCAAGATTATTTTTATAACAGCCTAAATACATGTGTTTGCACTTCAGTGAGCACAGACTTTCATCTGGTTAATAGACTCCGAATGTCACAAAACCTGAAACAATGATGCCAATTTTTGATCCACATGTAAAATCTCTGGCAGTGCAACCTGCAAAAGGAAACGAATCACTGCTGTGAGTGAGGTATGATGCTCTTGATGCCTGAGCAATGCGAAACTGAGACTGATGACAGGCACCAAACCCTCAACACAAAATTAAATTCAAAACCTGGCCTCTGGCTGGGCCGGTGACCTAGCCAGGAGGGGAATATGCTTCTGTCTAGGATAACTGGGTTCTGCATTCTTGCTCTTACTGCTGGTGGGGTCTTAGAGCATTGCAGGGATTAAGGGCCAAACTCATCCCCGGAGTAAGTGCACTGGCTCCTGTGGAGTCACACTAGGAAGGAATGTGGCCTCTCAGATGGAGAGTGGGGTTAGGTCTCAATTCGTATAGCAGTTAAACACAATATAATAATGACGGGTGATTCACAGAATCATGGAATCTCAGGGTTGGAAGAGACCTCAGGAGGTCATCTAGTCCAACCCCCTGCTCAAAGCAGGACCCAGTGTAATTCTGGAGTAACTCCAGCAAAGCGAATGGATTTACATGCAGAAAGTGACCACACATCTCAGTTTTACTGAGCCCATCCTGTTTGTCCATATGAAGTGTCCCAGTGAAACTGACATCACCCTCCACAGCATTGTCTTTTTACACCTTTCCCACTTGTGTTACTGAATGAAGTCCCTCTTTCAACACGTAGGGACACACTCTGCTTCCAGTTACGCTGGAATGCTGGACCGAACCCAAGGAAGTTAGTAGAGTTACGCTGTATTTACACCCAAATAACTGAGACGACAATTGTCCCAGGAGGACAATAGAACTGGTTACAGTACAGTGACAGGAAACCATTTGCTAGAGACCATTCAAGATTTGACACCAAACACTGCAGTGGTAACGGTAGCTCTTCTGAAACTGCCTCATGTACAAATTAGGTATCTGATAAACCCAGACTTTTAATTTTAGTGGTTCTCTTCATTTTCTGATCCTGTTTGGAGAAATAGATATCGCTTGCCCCGAAAAAATAATTCACAAGCAGCACACACTGAACAGATACTTAGCACTTCTGGGACACGTTCTCCTTTCTAACGGGCTCCATTGTAACTTGGCACAGAGCTCGCTGGTCCAAGAGCGGGCCAGAGAACATGCTGTGCCTCCAAGAGCCATTGTTTCCTGCCCTGCTATCCCCTGGATCTGTGATGTTCTAGAGTAAAACGTCACCGCAGGTTTCCCTCGCCCAGCCCACGGGCCCAGCCAGCTGCTCTGATTGTCCAACAAGGTGAGTACCCAGGTCTCCTCTCAGTCTCCCTCTAGCCTCTTGCTCACAGGGGTAGTTGGGAGACTAGCCAGACATTGTCTAGCGTTGCAATCTGAGCAGGAGGGCAAGGGAGCTTTGCTACCTGGTAAGGGCTGTAGCAAACTAGCCCTGTGTGCTTTACAAGCCACAGCCACGACCCAGATACGTTTCCCCATCTCTCCTCTTGCAGCTGCAACATTGAGCAGTGGGATTCAGATGAGCCAGTGCCACGCTCGGAACTCCTGGAGAAGGTTGCTGGGATTCGAGGCTTGTATTGCCTCCTGACAGAGAAGATAGATGCCGAAGTGCTGGACGCAGCAGGTAGGGCATCGGATACTTTGAAATTGTCTGTATGGCAGGAGCAGTGGCGAACGAGATGCCCCCAAACGATCGTGCGTTCATGTCCACTCATGCTAGCGTGCTCCCATTTTACATTATTGATGGTCAGGTGTGGAAGCTCAGCAGCTGAAATGGGCTTTGAAGGGGCCCTTCTACTTCCCAGTGTGTTCATCTGGCATCTACACTGGAATCAGTCCATGAGGCAGGTTTCTTTCTGAGTGGCCATTTCCCTGATTTGAATTAGGGTTCTGCATGCACCCTGCTATTTGGCTGGGGGGTAGCAGGGGGTCTGTTTGGGTAGCTGAGGAATGATTTTTAAAATCACTTAAAGAATGAGGATCCTGTTGTAATCCAATGCTATGAGCTAAAGGAATAAATTCATTAGCAAGTAGCAGTAGTAGGCTTTTATCCTCAGTTGCAAGAATCTGATGCAACTCACCCTCTGAGGAGCGCTGCACAGGTATAACACAGTGGGAATGTGAGACAGCTGTCTGCAGAACATGGTGTGGCGAGGGGACAGGGAGGGTATGACGGAGCTAAGATAAGCACCCATGCCCTAGCCAGTGGTCGCTGTTGTGGTTGTTTGCAGGAGGCGTCATAGAAGGTTACTAGCACTATAGAATAATAGAACTATAAGGCTGGAAAGGACCTCAAGAAGTCATCAAGTCCAGCCCCTTGCGCTGAGTCTGGACTAAGTAAATCTAGACCAGTCCTGATGGGTGTTTGTTCCACCTGTTCTTAAAAACCTCCAGTGATGGGGATGCCACAGCGTCCCTTGGAGGACTACTCTTGAGCTGAACTACCCTTAGAGTTAGAAAGTTTTTCCTGGTATCTAACCTAAATCTCCCTCACTGCAGATTAAGCCCATTGATTCTTGTCCTACCTTCAGTGGACATGGAGAACAATTGATCCCCGTCCTCTCTGCAACCGATCTTATCATAGCTGAAGACTGTTTTCAGATCCCCCCTCAGTCTTCTCAAGACTCAAGCTATTGAATGTGTGCAGTAGTAGATCTGGCTTAGCTCTTACCGAGCACGGAGGTGAGGCTGCCAACGTTGTTACACAACCAAGCTCTGGTTGGATGTGAACGTCAGTCCATTTGTTCTCTCCTCCAACCACAGGGCCCAGCCTGCAGGTGGTCAGCACGATGTCAGTGGGCTACGATCACGTGTCTCTGGAGGAGCTGAAGAAGAGGTACAGTGTGCTGTTGTGGTTTAGTCACAAGCTGTACAAATGCAAGAGTCACCGCAGTCCTGTCTCCACAAGGAGGGAAATGGGGGTCGTTTAAAGGTCTGACTGCCCTTGGGCTGGGCTCAGGAGCTCCTTGTTACATTGGAATCTCAGTCACTCCCTACTTTCTTAGGAGCATGGTGCTGTCCATCAAGATTATAAACGATGCCAAAGCAGACATCACGGAAACCACCTCGTTTAGCACTAACGTCTATCACCATCCCCACCCTTCCTGGCCATGTCAGCAAGACAGCCAAAGAGGTCCTGGGTTTGGAGACTGATGGCTCCGCGAGGTCAGCAATAGGAAGTTAGCAAGGAGAGCAGCCATGCAATCCCTGGTCTTTGTTGAATGAAGGACCTCAGTCCCAGATCTGGCCCCTCCCTCGTTTGTTTGTCTCCCATACTTAGGTGACCTCTGTGTCTTTGTGACCCTTCCCATCTCCTGAAGGGGAAGTCACTGCGAGTCCCCCAGGAGCTCCAGCCCCTTCTTGAAGGTTAAATAGACTGGCACCTTGCAGGAGCAACAAATGCGTTTTACAAGAGAAAGTACCATTCAGTGTGTGATTATCTAATGCACAAAAATGAATAACGAGCCACATAAATATTATTAGCATAAACAGAACCGCACAGCATCTGCTCTGCACCACACTCGTCCTCCTTCTTCACAGTCAGCCACCCCACCCGCACTGTCCCTGCTTGCAAACGCTAGCCTCACCTTTTCCCCTGCCATGATGCCAATCCCCAATCTCCTCAAGTAGGCCCTTCTTAGGGTTTTTTTTTAATGCAGTTGCAACGTTCCCTGGAAAAACCCAATTCCTGAAACAGAGTCAATAGGAGTCAATAGATGCCTCACCCCAGTGTTGAGTTATATTTAAACCCCAAAATCTCCTCAGGTGGAATGACTAGATAGGCCTCCATTTTCAGAAGCAGCTAATGATTTTGGGTATCTGTCTTGACACGTTGGGGGTGGGGGGGATCAGTTTTCAGAAAGCATCGAGCGCTTGCTCTCTGGTAATCAGCCCCCTGGAAATGTCTCAAGTGTGGCCTGAAAAAAAAACAACCCAGTAGCAAAATTTGGTTCAGCTATAATGCTCAAAGTTCACCAAAATATTTTTGTAGCGGCTCAGTGACTTTCAGCGAGTTTCCCGTCCATCACGAACCTTCAACCAGATGTGCTGGGTTTTCCTACTGAACTTTCGCAGAGCTCTAATCAGAGCTTCAATCCAAGACCTTTCTGTAAATCTAGAGAAACATTTATTTCTGAGGACATGTGGCATAACCTTCATATCCTAATGGTCTAGAAACACTTCAGGTGCGACCGTTCCTACATTGAGAAGACTCCAGTAATGTAACGGTGTATTTGTTATTTGTGTCCTTTGATGCAGAGGAATCAGATTAGGATACACACCAGACGTATTGACTGAAGCAGTTGCTGAACTCACAGTTGCTCTTCTTCTGGCAACCTCCCGTCGACTGTTAGAAGCTGTGGATGAAGCTAAGAAGTAATTTTTTTTTTGTCTTTATTCAAACTCCCTAGTGAAAACTGTTTATGTCGAGTCTGTCGGCAGGAAGTGAAAGACCAATGTTTTGGTGAGTAAACAACCAAAAGATGGGGAGTTGGACATGTATTTTAGGAGCATATTCTCCTCTCTGTGATTAGTATTTTTATAGATGATACTTCACATGTCCTGAGATGAGAAAATATAGTCTATGGGTATGACTGCGCGGCAGTCAGATGTGTGACTTCAGCACATGTACACATACCCAAGCTAGATTTGATTCAGCTAGTTTGAATAACAACAGCAGCAGCAGGGGATTCACACAATGTATATGGAGAACAAGCATGTTCAGAGTTAATGATGTATGAGGTATTGTTGTAGCGGTGTCAGTCCCAGGATTTTAGTGAGACAAGGTGGGGGAGGTAATATCTTTGATTGGACCAGCTTCTGTTGGTCAGAGAGACAAGCTTTCAAGCTTACACAGTGCTGAAGAAGGGGACGGGATAGCTCGGTGGTTTGAGCATTGGCCTGCTAAACCCAGGGTTGTGAGTTCAATCCTTGAGGGGGCCATTTAGGGAACTGGGGTAAAAATCTGTCTGGGGATAGGTCCTGCTTTGAGCAGGGTGTTGGACTAGATGATCTCCTGAGGTCCCTTCCAACCCTGATATTCTATGATACCTTCCCCCACTTTGTCTCTCAACAATGGCTAATCTAAGGTTTGTGAGGGAAATAAACCATTATTGCTTCAAAGCAAAAATCAACTACTAATTAATGAGGGTTAGGATGAAACTTTCCCTGGGGGTAGGTTATCCCATAGCTGCCTGCTATAGGTGTTCTTGCAACTTCCTCCTGGCCAGTGTTGGAGACAAGACTACTGGGCTAGTTCGAGCCTTGGTCTGACACGGTCTGGCAATTCCTGTTAAATGATCAACCAGAGCTAAATAGAAACAGTCTCCACATTCCAAAGTGCAGGGGAAAGGTGGATGCTGTACTGTGTATGCCTGAAATAGCTTCCAATGATCTTTTAAAGCGGTGGCTGGGGAACCTGGAAGCCTCTGTGGATGTGTGGCTATGGTCTGACAGACAGCACTGTGGGGATTCTAGGACTTGGAAGAATAGGTAAGTTGCAAAATCCATGGAGAGTTTTCATACAGAGCTGGCCAAAATGGTCTGTATTTTGATTTCTTTTGCTAAAAAATCAAATGGATGAAAAGAGACCAAAAAAATCAAACAGAGTTAGAGTCAAAATCTGAATATTTTTGAAAAGTGTCAACAATTTAAAAAATCATGAGGTTGCTTTTTTTTTACATTTCTGTTTTTGTATCAATGAATATAAAAAAGTAGATCTGGCCAACATTTTAGAATTTGCCTTTTTTTAAAAAATTGGCACATTTTGCAAAATTCTCCTCCTCCAATGTGTTGGCTGTCTACAGAGCTGGGCAACATTTTTCAAAGTTGAGAAAAAAAGGAAACACGTTGAAAAAACTTTTCATGAATATTTTTCCTTTTTGGATCAGTTCTAATAAAAACACCATTAAGTGCTTCCACTTTGTTGCTTATACATTTCTAATGCTCCAGTGGTGGATAGATCTAGATTTCAAGTATTGATTTTGTATAGGTCTGATAGTCTACTACCTCACACCGTACGACCTCATTTATACCTGTGCAATGTCACTACCGCTGGTATAAACGAATGAAGAATTCTTATGTGGCAGTCTACACTTTGTACATTTGTCAGTGGAGCCGGGCAAAATTTGCTTGGCAAATAATAAATTTGCCACAGAAAATGCATTTTTGCGAGGCATTGAAACTACTTGAGAATTCTGGTCAAATTTTGCAAATAGTTTTAACCAAAAATTGATTTTTTTTTTCCCCTGAAAAAGTTGAAATGGTTCATTTTGGCCATTTTGAAACAAAACCTTTTGACTTTTTGTTTGAAGCAATGTTTCATTTAGAAATGTAGCTAATTACATAAAAACAAAAAGGAAGATTCAAAGCACCTGAAAATGACCCAAAATGAAATGGAAAACTGGTAAAAAAGTGTTTCAGGTCAAATAAAATGTTTTGGTGACCCCAAAACTAATTTTTTTCAGGGTCCTCCCCCCCATGAGAAATACTGAAAAAATTCAGTTGTGGTTTGAAACCAACCAATTTTTTTCAGATCCCCCGTCCCCCAACCAAAACATCAATTATTCACTCAGCTCTGCTTCTAAGTGACAACATAAAGTGTTGGGCAGTGGAAAACCTTTTAGCCTTCGATCTGCTAAAATCCTTTCAAAAACCACTAAATTCCACTTAAGCCCTACTAAATCCACAGGGGTGACTTTTGCCCTCACGGCACGGTGTAGAGCAGGTTAGGATTACGATAAAAGTATTTGCTGTATTTGCACATTGGCATCAATTGGATTAGCAGGTGATCAGCACCTCTGAAATTGGACCACTTTTTAGGTGCCTAAATATGGAGTTATGTCCCTAGATTTAAAAATGTCGCCTCTTTGCCTCAGTTTCCCCATCTGGACTGAGAGCAGACCTAATCCTGTTTGTTTAGGCACCCCATCAGGTTGTCATGAGAATGAGTTGGTGCTTGTAAAGTGCTTGGAGGAAGAAAGGCGATTGTTATTAGGTTTCTTTACCGTCACCACAAGAAAGTAGGACAATGGATGCACTTCCTGGGGCATGGTTACTTGCCAGACTATTTAATAACGGCACTAACCAAATCCAATTGGTTACTAAACAAGACACAGGAGGTGTTCTTTGCAAACAGAAGCGACCTAAACCAGGTGCACTTGGGCTGGAAGTTATGATAGGGGCTCAGCATCTCCCACAGAAAGCCCTTGGCTGAAACACTTGGGCGAGAAGAGGTCCCAGACTGGCATGTGGATGCCTGTTCTTCATGGCATCATCCCATCTCGACACTGAACAGATTATTCCCCTGTGTTCAGGAAATCTGGCCCGGTTATTCTACAGTGATCTCTCCACGCAGCAAGTCCCTCTTCCCTTGGGAGTGGGCTGAGAGGTGGTGTCTGGAAGGGACTGCTGCCATGTCCTGAGAGCCATGCAGAATTGGGGGACCCCTCACAGATGTAGGGAGATGGACACCTGCTTATCCCACAGGGCAGTAAAGCCCCTCTCCACAACGTGAAGATGTAAAGGAAACTCACCTTAGGGATTCCTGCCCCCTGCACACTGGTTCTCCTGCAGAGGGGGAGAATTTGCACAGCAGATGAGCAGCGATAAGGTGGAACTCATGGCTGTAATTCCCACTTTATAGGAGCAGCTGTCATGGCCCGGTTAAAGCCCTTTGGAGTCAAGAGATTCCTCTATGCCGACACCGGCCCGAGACCTGACATGGCCACCAAGATCCCGGCCGAGTTTGGTAAGATGGAACAGAGCGTTTTTCAGACAGTGGAGAAGTCCAGCTGGAATCCCACCTCACTAATGCAAAACCTGAACTGCCGGAAAGCCTGTTTTCCTAACTACCCGACTAGGGAGCTTCCCGCCTTGCATGTGTATGGGCTGTGAAGTGGAAGCTTTAGTTTAGATTAAAAATAGAGGCAGACTGGGGTTCCCCCAGCCATCCTTTCAGAACACCCCCATTTAAAAGCCCTGAGTCAGGCCTCCCGCGCAGAAAATATGAGATTGGCATAGAAATGATGAGATTTTAAAAATCAGAAGTAACGGATTCCTTTTATTTGCGTTGTGGTTTCTGAGCCTGTAAGGGTCTCATCTTTTCATGTTTTTCCGCAATCGTGAGACCCGGAAATATGCTTTTTATAACAGTTTTCAATGAAAGCTGAGATTCTCATGGAAACACATGACTCCAGGAGCTGGGGCTTTAAGAAAAACGCTCAATTTTGTGAGACTCAAGATCAAACCATGAGAGCTGGTGACATCCCTTAAGTCCAGAGAAGCAGTTTGGTTGTAAAGCTTTTCCCTCCTATTTATTTAGCCACAAGCCTTTTTGTATCATTTCCAAGGGGTAGCCCATCACGTCAGCATATTGCAAATGACGTGGTTGATTCAAAGCCCAGGGAAGTCAGTGAGCACAGATGTAATTAAGTGCGACCAATCACTCCATGCCGTATTATCCAGACAATACGCACAGAAAGAGTTTGCCCCCAACTGCAGACTCTAAAACGGTAAAATGGCTCTTTCTGCAAATGTACTTTTAACGCGTTTCGTTGGTGTAACTTGCTCTGTGCCCCGAGGTATGTCTCCCAGACTAGCCAGCATGCCCATTCTCAGCTGGGCATTTTGAACTGTGACCTGCTGATCAGCCGCATCCACCGGGGCAGGAGTGGGGGAGACTGCAGGCCGAAGGGGTGGGGAGGAGCCGCCATGTGCTCTGGCCCAGGGCCCCACAAACCACCTCTGGGTGCGCTGATTGCAGATGGGAAGGGCTCGTCAGAAAGCTGCAGGCCTGTGGAACTCGGAGGATGTCAATAACTACCTTAAACTGGACTAACCAGTTCCACTTGGAGGAAATTGTTTACATGAATTTACAGTAAACGTAAAATATTTTGGGCCCCCAAGAATATTCAGACTAGGCCCATAGGACTGGAAGGGGCCTCCTGGGACATCAAGTCCAGTCCCTCCTACAGCAACCCCGTATATCATCCCGTTTACAAACTTATCAAGCTCCATCTTAAAACTAGTTTGGTTGTCTGCCCCCACTGCTCCTATTGGAAAGCTGTTCCATTGCCTCGCTCCTCTGGTCAGAACTCTGTGGACTCTGGTCAACACAGCGCAAAGATAAATCCGAGGGTTTTTCCAATGGTATGTGCCTTTTTTTTAACCTCTGCAGCCTTTCTGCTTTATTCTGAATAGTGCCACTGGAGGAATTGGCTCGGCATTCGGACTTCATCGTTGTGTGCTGTGCCTTAACTCCTGAAACACAGGGCATCTGTGGCAACAGGCTTTTCTCCCTAATGAAGGATACTGCCATCTTTATCAACACCAGCAGGTGAGGTAGGACAGGAGGGAAAGAAAAATCTTCGAGCCGAGGCTCAGCAAGATAAACACACAGATGTCACACTGGAGAACATAACCTTCTGACACAAATCCTTCCATGATCACAGAGGGAGACAAGATTTATATTCCCAACTCTGACGGCATCCCAGCTCAATAGAATAAAATCAACTTTCAAGCAATTATTAAAAATAAAAGGCTTATGTTGGTGTAATCCGACAACACGCTGATGGAGGGAGATGTATCATGACACAGGCAAATCCCATCCAGAGGATTCGGTCTCATTAGATAAGCTGATCCCACACATAATACAGTATGAATCATGCCGGAGGACAGAACCGTAAGCCCCTGGCCTCAGAGTTTATTATAAAGCAGCCTTTAAGATCAGACTGCTGTGCACTCCAACTTTATCCAACCCCGTTGTTCAAGCTTTCACCAGATAACTAAGGCTCTTAGCTGCAAGAACAGCTACACAGAGAAGATGTCCAGAAGTTGATAGATACTTTGTTTGTCTTTTCCCTACAGGGGCGGTGTAGTGAACCAGGAAGACCTGTACCAGGCATTGGTCAATGGTCAGATTGCAGCAGCTGGCCTGGATGTCACAGAGCCGGAGCCTCTGCCGACAGATCATCCTCTTTTAAAACTTAAAAACTGCGGTGAGTCTGTGTTGAAAGCTGCTGAAGAGCAGTGGCTGAAAATGGTGATTTGAGAATTTAGAACTATGACCTGATTTCTAGAGCAGGCAGCCTCTCCTTGGGCTGGTTTGTAGTTGTTTCGATGGAACAGTATTCCTTTGGAAAAGGCAACTGCATTAATATGAAAATGTTTGGGGAGAGCGTGTGAATTTTGACAACATTTTTGACCGGAGGAAGTTGACAGTAATCAGTCAGACATTTTACATTGCGTTTCAATATTGTCAAAATGTTTCATGTCAACAAGGTAGAAATGTTTCATTTTGACTTTATCATTTCCATCCATTTCAGTGAAACTTTTATATTATATTCAAATCACAATTGTAATATTATATTAGATTTGTAGCTCATCATTACTACTATATATACTAATTAATATTTCGTGTTATATTACAGTATAATGGTTTGACACTATCAAAACAAAATGTTTGGATGTTTCCGAATTAACATTTTTTTTTTTTTAATTTCTGTTCTGTGGCAGAATTTCTAAATTTTGACCAATTCAGAATGAAACCAAATGTCAAATGTCAGAATTTCCCACAAAATAGAAATTCCAGTTTCCAGCCAGCTCAGGGGTTCATTTCTGCGTGTTTGTTTTTCCAGTGTTCTTTACAATCCTGTGGATTCTGCATATCAATTAATCTCCTTTAAGAGATGTGCATCCTGGAATAAAAAATAATAGGTCAGACCCTCAGCTGGTATAAATCAGTATAACTCCACTGTAGTCAATGGTGCTGCACCAGTTTATACCACGGTGCATGGAGAAAGACACAACTTTAACTCTGCATTAAAACAGTCTTGATTTCCATGATCACATTATTTCTTAAATAGTACAACATCATACAAAATGTTTGTGTTATATACACCCTTGTATATCTTATCATTTTCCCCATTCTTTTTCTATGACCACTAATTCCATTGTCATAAAGAGCCAGTAAATCAGTACTGATTTAGGGTCAGATCCTCAGCTAATTACATCACATGAGGATTTGATCCTTTGACTTTATGTGGTACCTTCCCTCTAATTTAGTAATTTGGTCAATACTAGTGTACTGTATTTTCTTTCCAGTCAACAGAAGTGAAAGTCCTTTAAGGGCAAATTAGGGAAGGAGGCAGTTAACTACAAATTTGGCGGCTTAGATGTGCCCGTACATTTTCACCCTTACTCTAAGACAGATACTGGATGTGTAAGTATGGCTCGCAGTGTATTTCCATGGGCCTCACTTGTCTGGCATACACAGAGTAATACATAACACTACAAAATGGGTATCTAAAGCTCTAGGCTATTACATTTATTTGACAACTCGCATCTCCTATATTCCTTAACAATGTGCTGTAATGCATCCACACAAGGAGGCTGAATTAACCAGCTGTGATACAGATCCCCCATCCCCACAGTATCCTCAGTGTATTTATTGTCAGAACATCCCTCAGAGGTAGGGAAGTGCCATTGTCAAGATAGATTAAGTGACCAGAAATCTGTGGTAGAGCAAGGAATTGAACTTGGGTCTCCAGAAGTGCAAGCTAGGGCCCTAGCCGCTGGCCTAGACTTCCTCTCCAATTAAGGTTGCATGGACCACCTTGACTGTCGGAGGACTCATTGGGGCAACCCTCCTGTTCCAGTGACATATTTTTCTCTGGAATTTCTCGTGGGTTTTCAAAAGAAAAAAGATGAGGAAAAAGAGAAAAAAGAACATTCAAAAGCAAGTGCTTCACTCTGCAGAACGTTGCTGGAGTGCAAAGAATTCATAATGATGTGTAAATTCCATATTGTGGAACTATTTAGCAAGATACCACCAGAAAAACAGCGCCCATGCCTTTAAAAGGCCCACACCAGAGCTCTGGTCCCACCAACCTCAGGAGCTGTACAACAAGCCCACCAAAACAGTGTTATACAAAGAGTGTCAGAGCGCTCCCTAACCCTCATGGCAACTTACAAGAGGCTAGTTCTCGCCCTATGCTCCATCACCTTCAGGGGTGGCTCTAGGCACCAGCGCAGCAAGTGCGTGCCTGGGGCGGCAAGGCGCGGGGGGTGGCGTGCCGGTCACCGTGAGGGCAGGAGTCAGGCCGCCTTTGGCGGCATGCCTGCAGGAGGTCCGCCGGTCCCACAGCTTCGGCGGCAATTCGGCGGTGGGTACGATGAAGGCGCAGGACCGGCAGATCACCCGCAGAAACGCCGCCGAATCCGCGGGACCAGCGGACCTCCCGCAGGCGTGCCACCGAAGGCTGCCTGACTCCCGCCCTCACGGCAACCGTCCAGAACGCCCGACTGCCGTGCTTGGGGCAGCAAAAAACATAGAGCCGCCCCTGATCACCTTTGTGCTATGTTCCAGTGGGAGAGTTGCTGAAAAGGGTGGCAAGGATATTTTTATAGTGGGGAACATGTATTTGCTTTACTCCCCTCCTTAAATGGCTGAACTGTGTTTGCTCAAACTACCAAAACAAAATATCCCATGCAAGAAGAGACCAAACCTAAAACATCGTAGCCCCAAAGCCAGAAGCTTCAGTAAGTTCTGAGTGAGATACGCGCAGGGCCAGTGCAACCATTTAGGCAAACTAGGCGGCCGCCTAGGGCGCCTAGTGGTTGGGGGCGCCTAAAAGCCGATCCACGTGGTGCTCGGGCACCAGCAATATTCAGAGCCAGGGGCCCAGCTCCAGCAATACTTGGGGCCGTGTGTCCCCCCCGGCCCCACCTGCAGCCCCCCCCACACACCTTCCCCGAATGTCCCCTGGCCCCGACTTGCTGCCCCCGCCTTTCACGGCCCCCGGAGTCTCTGTCCGGGAGCAGAGCCTGTCTGTCTTTGTCTCCTCCATGCTGCTTCCCTGCAACAACTGCTGCAGCAGAGTCCTAGTGCCCCACTTCTCCACCGCCAGGGCAGACTGACTCTGAGCCTGCCCTTCCCCCTCAGACCCTTTCATTTTCCAATGGGACCCTCCAGCGGCACAGGGGACCCTCCTGCCCACAGTCACTGCTCCTGCCCCATGCTGGGCAAGGAGGCACCCCCATCTCTCACCCCCAGTGAGGCTACAGTCAGGGGCAACAGCAGGGGAGGAGGCACACGCAGCGCCCCACCATGGGGGAGGCGAGGGAGATTCCAGGACCTGAGAGGGACCCTAGGAGCACATGCAGTGACAGTGGTGGGGGTGAGTGTGCTGCTGGGGGGGGGGCGGGAAAGGGGGACTCGTACCCCAGAGCTTCCTGCTGCTGGCAGGGGAAGAGCTGGGGGGAGTCCTCTCTGGCCCCTGTCCCAGAGCAGCCTGCCTGCACCCCAAACTCATCCCCAGCTCTGCCCCACCCCAGAGCCCACACCCCCAGCCAGAGCTTTCACTCCCCCACTGCACCCTCAACCCTCTGCCCAAGCCCTGAGCCCCTCCAGCACCCCAAACACCTTATCCCCAGTCCCAGCCAGAGCCCTCATCCCCCCACACCCTGACCCTCTGCCCGAGCCCCTCCAGCACCCCAAACACCTTATCCCCAGTCCCAGCCAGAGCCCTCTCCCCCCACACTCCTACTCTCGCCCTGAGCCTCTCCCACACCCCAAATTCCCCATTCCTAGGCCCAGACAGAGCCCTCACCCCTGCACCCCATCCCTCTGCACCCCTCCCATCTCAAAACTCCCTCCCAGAGCCGGGGTTAGCTGCCGCAGGGGGGGGGGCTCCCCGGGCGGGGTTAGCTGCAGAGGGGCGTAGCTACTGCGGGGGGGGACTCCCCGGGTGGGGGGTGTGGTGGGAAGCTGCTGCGGGGGGGCTCCCCGGGTGGGGGGCTGGGTTAGCTGCCGTGGGGGGGCGGGGTTAGCTGGGTGAGAGGGGGGCGCAAGGTGGAAGTTTCGCCTAGGGCGTGAAACTTCCTTGCACCGGCCCTGGATACGCGAGACTGGAGATGCCATGTTAGAAGGTAAACTGCTATATGAACTTACCTACAGCGATAGCAGCTACCGCCCCGTCTGCTAACATTCAGGGGGCTAGGGTCTGGACTGGCAGTGGGATACCGAGCCCCAGGACCTGTGCCGGGCAGGTCTAGAGATCATGTTTGACAAATAGCATGAACTGGCCATTGTCAACCCATCTTTAAAGGTGTTGAACTGTGTCTACACGAGGCGTAAAGTTATGTCTAAAAGCATTGGCCCGCACGGTGTCAAGCATGACCTATTTCCTTAGTCTAGGCTGGGCCTGGGTTGCCAATTTAAAACCGGCCCAGCTGCGTAGTCATTACCACATGGTGACAGTTAGGTGGCCTGTGCAGAAAGAGTGCAATAGCTTTGCCATGTCCAGGGAACAGAGCTTCACATCATACCAAACCGCCAGGTGTCAGCTCCTTGGGGCAGGGACTGTCTTTTTGTCCTGTGTTTGTACAGCGCCTAGCACCGTGGGGCCCTGGTCTGCGGCTGGGCTCCTAGGCACTACAGTAATACAAATAATGATAACAATGAGCAGTAGTTTGCACCTTCACTGATCATTCCAGAAGTGAGCCCAAGGAGAGGCTGGGCCATGGAACTCACTCAAAGCTCTCCCCAACCTTTCTTGGCAGGGCAGTAGCTAAATAGAGGCATGCATTCTCCTAGGCTGCCACTTTCCAAGAGCATTACAAATAAACACACATGCCGTCTCCTTCCCCTGTGCACCCCCAGGAGCCAGGCTCATGTGCAGACCAACCGGCGCGTGTACCTGCCTGCGGTCCAGGGACGTCCCTGTGCATATTATGCCATCCATAGCAAAAAAAAAATTAAGTACATCAGAAGCAGGAAGCCTGCTAAACCACCACTAGGGCCACTGGACGATCAAGGTGCTAAAGGAGGTCGATCAAGGACGATAAGGCCATTGCGGAGAAACTAAATGAATTCTTTGCATCGGTCTTCACGGCTGAGGATGTGAGGGAGATTCCCAAACCTGAGCCATTCTTTTTAGGAGACAGATCTGATGAACTGTCCCAGATTGAGGTATCATTAGAGGAGGTTTTGGAACAAATTGATAAATTAAACAGCAGTAAGTCACCAGGACCAGATGGTATTCACCCAAGAGTTCTGAAGGAACTCAAGTGTGAAATTGCAGAACTACTAACTGTAGTCTGGTTTCAGAGTGGTAGCCGTGTTAGTCTGTATCAGCAAAAACAATGAGGTGTACTTGTGGCACCTTAGAGACTAATAAATTTATGTGGGCATAAGCTTTCATGGGCTAAAACCCACTTCATCGGATGCATGTAGTGGAAAATACCGCAGGCAGGTATATATACACAGTACATGAAAAGATGGGAGTTGCCTTACCAAGTGGGGGGTCAGTGCTAACGAGGCAATATAATTAAAGTGGAAGTGGGCTATTATCAACAGTAGAATACCAAGGGAGGAAAAATCATTTTTGTAGTGGTAATGAGGCCAATGTATGAGGAGAGATTAATAAGACTGGGACTTTTCAGCTTGGAAAAGAGACGGCTAAGGGGAGATATGATTGAGGTCTATTAAATCATGACTGGTGTAGAGAAAGTACATAAGGAAGTGTTGTTTACTACTTCTCATAACACAAGAACTAGGGGGTCACCAAATGACATTAATAGGCAGCAGGTTTAAAACAATCAAAAGGAAGTTCTTCTTCACACAATGCACAGTCAACCTGTGGAACTCCTCGCCAGGGGATGTTGTGAAGGCCAAGTCCATAAGAGGGTTCAAAAAAGAACTAGATAAATTCATGGAGGATAGGTCCATCAATGGCTATTGGCTAGGATGGGCAGGAATGGTGTCCCTAGCCTCCGTTTGCCAGAAGCTGGGAATGAGCGACAGGGGATGGATCACTTGATGATTCCCTGTTCTGTTCATTCCCTCTGGGGCACCTGGCACTGGCCACTGTCAGAAGACACGATACTGGGCTAGATGGACCCTTGGTCTGACCCAGTAGGGCCATTCTTATGTTCTTATGTTCTTATCCGTCTGGTCGCTTTGCCTGTTCTGGTCTTGTGAGCCACCAGGGGAGTGACATTTATAAGAATCCAGCAGGATTTGACTAAAACATCATCTTAACTTTAAAAATCCTTTTAAAACCCTGCAGGATTCGTGTAAATTTCAATCCCCTGCCAGCTCACACGGACAGAGCAGGCAGGCAGAGCGGCGGGTCGATGTGACTTGCATGCAGACAAAACACAGCTAGTAGGTCTAGTCTTAAGCCAGCCATTCCTGGCAGTGTCCTTTCAATTCTCCGGGCTTGCAGCCCCCCTTGCAAATTCGGCTAAATTACAAGGGGCGGAGAGGCCTCTGCGAAGAGCCCAATTCCCCACCTCTGTCATACAAGCTGTACTTCCCCCTCCTGTCTTGAAACGTCCTCCTGGAATCATTTTAGCTAGGCAGCATCCCGGCCTGTTGTATTCCCATGCAAAGTGCAGCCGTGCAGGTGAGGGCCCTGACAAGATCCCGCATCAGTGGAATCCTGGTGTCTTCAATGGGCTGTGGCGTAGGAGCTGAGTGCGGTCTGTCCCAGCAGCCGATCGTCTCCCATGGCCAGGGCAAACGCTGTCAGGGGACATCTGCACAGTGCGTGATGAACGCTGATGAGAGGTTGAAATTCACAGGGGCTCAGGCCCTTTGATTGCGATTGCAGGTCCCGCACCAAGAAATGATCTCTCTGAACTTTGTTCCCTTTCCGTTTGCAGTTATTCTCCCCCATATCGCCAGCGCTACGGTGGCTACCCGGAACGCCATGGCCGCCTTAGCTGCCAGCAATTTACTGGCAGGCCTTCAGGGAAAAGCCATGGGCAAGGAGGTGCCACTCTGAGGGGGACGCAAAGCACACACTCTCCTTGTGCTCACCCTCCTGCAAATCGCCCCTGGCCTGGATGAATGCAGCCTGCCGTTGCTGGGAGCTGTTTGGTTGGCGGAGGTCCCCTGGCAAACTGTTGGAGGGTGAGAGCACCATTGTTTTCTTCACCGAGAGAAAGAATAGGCCAGTTCTACTGGTGTCCAGCAGCCCATCTCCCTCCCCTCCCATTACCAACGTGCTGCAGCTCAGCGTATGTATTACATATTGTGCCGTGTCTCCCCACAGCGTTCGGTGCTGCTGGAGGGTCTACGGACAACCCCCCCTCCCCCCGACATTAGCAGCTGGTTACAGCGAGTGTGTTCTGCTCGTTGCTGGACGTGAATGTCACCAAGAGATAAGCAATCGCTTTCGAATGTGACCTTTTTTCTTAAAGCTAACTTGGCATTTGCTAAGGGGGAGAGGGTTCATTAAAATTGTCTGTAGTCTTATTGTGCATTAGGCAATCAGCAGGGAAAATCTCCAGTAAATTTGCATTTTTAGAATGGGCACATTCCCAGAAATAAAATGTATAACATTGTTATCAACCTTGGTACTTTTTTTTTTTTTAGTTTAATTTTCTTTGTGAATTCAGATTATGTTCTCCTTGTTACGCTGGAACCTCTGAAAGCTACTGTCCATTAACGACGTGAAAAGACCTTTCCATTTCTACTGTGTTCAAAGAGATGGTTGCCAAACTGTAAAAGTTTTGATGTTCCTAATTAACCAAAATGAAATCTTTATCCCCACCTCTTGTATTCTCTTCCTCATATCTTAGTGTCTTATTTCAGTGCAGCATGTTACATCTGCTGCATTAAGAGTAAGATTCTCAAGAGTTTTATTTTTCATACTATGTGCTTCATTTGTCCCCAGTCACCATGTGTATTTTCTCAGTTGTTCCATATTTATTTTACTGACAGTAGATGTGATTCATCATTCTCTGACTGGAAATTATTACTAGGTCTTTTTTCCCCCCGTCACAGCGTGTAAAAAGGACTAAAATGATGGTGTTGTCTGAGGAAGAGAAACACATACGGACGGGGGAGAGGGAAGAGCAAATGAATCAATGACTTTAAAGAGTGGTGTAACTTACACGCGTGATCTAAGTGTACTGGAAAATAAGTGTAAGGAGTAAAGTGGTGAAAATGAGTGGGCCAGTCTGGCATTCAATGTGTGTGCAAAATGAATGTCTCGTGCACACCCAGGCTATGCCTCCACTGGAGTTTTAAGGTGAGGGTGGACTGGACCAGTTGTAGTTTTACTGAATCCTAGAGGAGAACCTAGAGCCCATCTCAACCAGCTAAATCAATTTTTCAACCCGCTCTATTTCTAAGCCATGTGCTTGGAAGCAGAGCACGATGGCCAACTCCTGCTTCCCCTTCCTTGTGCAAGTAATCACTCTGTCTTCACTGGGGCTACTCACTTGAGTAAGGGAACAGGATGTGTTCCACTGTTGACCAGTCCACAAGTAGGATAAACTCTTCGATGGGCTGTTGTCTCAATAATTTACCACTCATGTAGGGAGATTCAGATTCCTTACAAGTTCCCTAACTCTTTTGGCCAAAACCCTAGGGTTCTTCTGGCGTATCTGAACTCACCTACACAGTGCTTCACCATCTACACTGCTGTTTATACCCGTGCTAGCTGGGCATGCAGTGTGTGTCCTCTACACACCACCATAAATGGAGACCTACCTTAAGAGACATAGCTTGGAACATTCAAAGGAGTTAAGTGCCCAAACCCGATTGGCTGCACTTCCTTAGGTTCCTTTGGAAATCTCAAACTCTTGCCTGTTTTGCTAATCCAGAGGGATCTCCCTGGACGTCAACAGAACTGCTCACTCGGCAGGTAGCGATTGATCTATCGGGGATCAATATATCGCGTCTCGTCTAGACGCGATATATCGATCCCCGAACACGCTCCCGTCGACTCCGGAACTCCACCAGGGCGAGCGGCGGTAGCGGAGTCGACGGGGGAGCCGTGGCCGTCGATCCCGCGCCGTGAGGACGGGAGGTAAGTCGAAATAAGATACGTCGACTTCAGCTACGCTATTCCCGTAGCTGAAGTTGTGTATCTTACATCAACTCCCCCCTCCCCTGGTGTAGACCAGCCCAAAGAAAGCGGCCATTGAAAAGCCTGACCCCAAAGAAGCTCCTGGAATATTTGGAGTGAGAAACACTATCTGTTTAAGGGACTTATCCGGCTCCCATCATTGTAGTCTCTGAGCACCTCACAATCTGTAATGATTTAATCTCACAGCACCCCTGGGGGGCGGGGCAGTGCCATTATCCCCATTGAAGAAATAGAGAATTGAGACACGGAGATCCTAAGCGCCTGATCCAAGGCCTCCCCACAGCGGAGACTTGCTCCTAGGTCTCTCAGCTTCTAGGCCAGCAACCTAACCCCAGATCAGCCTGAACCAGCAAGACTTTTCTAAAGAAGATGGATTTTTTTATCTTCGCGTCCCAGTTCGTGGCTCATTATTTAAAACCTCCAGCCATGTCTGAGGTGACCTAATGCTAATACTGTGCAGATTTACAGTTGCTGACTTCCTGTTAACGTCAGCCGCGTATAAATCAGCAGAGAATTTGGCTCATTACTCATTGGTGCATTCCCTCTTCGTAGGTTCTTTCTGGACAAAGGCAGGTTGATTTGGATTCGCCTGTGTTTTCGCCCGTGTTGCCTGCTGACAACATAATGTATTATTCACCTGCCTGGTTTGCGTCCATCACAGTCTGCACGCCCTCCGTACATTAAATGTTAATTCATGAAAGTTTAGACACAAGAGCTGGCAGGAGGATGACAATTCTCTTTTGCAGCAACTTTCGAGGTTTGAAAGTTGGTCTCCACGTTGGAATGAAAACTTCTGAACGTTTTTACTTATTGGAATGGTGTCAACGTGTCCATTTTCTGGTTGAAACCTCCATATGAAATGTTGTAGGGGTCCACAAATGAAAAAAGTTTGAAAACCACAGCTGTAAAGCATCAGTCTCACCCGCTGCCTCTGACAAAAGCTTTATGGAAACAGCTACATTTTGTCAAAAATGTTCCAACCAGTTCTAGTAGACACATCACTGAGAGTGGCTGGGATGGGTGCAATGGAGACATCCAGTAGTTAAATCGGTGCATGTATGGTGTTACCTCTTTTCGACTCAAGCAGTTAGCTAGTTTTCAGGGTCTAGCGGGTTATTTCCATTAGGAGGAGAAACTGCTGATGGAGTCAGGTACTTCTTTGATGCAATCCTATTTACGTACATAGTCTTGTTTCCCTGAACACAGCAAGAATCAAACAGCAGGACACAGTTACAAGCCTCTTTCGGTCAGCACTCAGCCCAAAAGCTCTCTCTTAGCTTTTTCTCTTGATCTTGCTACCAGGGCTTCTCTGGCTGTGTCTGGAGCTTCTTTGGTCCTTCTGTGTGTTTCTGTTGGTTGTTTCTCTCTCTCTCTCACACACATGCGCGCACACACACACACACACACGCACACACGCACCCCTCTCTCCCTCCCTCCCTCCTTCCACCAACCAATGCCCCAACCCCTGCATTCACTATGTCAGTCTCTAGGGGAAACCCCTTGGGCCACCTGGCTCAGCTTCTCCTCAAGCCTTGAGTAGCCTATTGTTCATTTGTGGTAGCCAGAACATTATCAGAGGCAGAGCAACATGCATCTTTCTACAGCACTTGGCCTAAAGCTACAAGTCCAGTGGATTCATTAAATGTTTATTAAATGCTCAACAGCTAAGTCTTGGTGCACCTTCACAGACTACTTCCACTGTCTGGGCCCTGACGAGGACGGGTCATGGTGGGATGGGCAGGTGTCTGGTAGGAGCTTGTTGAGGCTAGAGAGAGGGAGGAACTAGCAGCAGAAAGACAGGTCGACACAGGAGAGAGTCTGAACTGTGCTGGGGGATGGAGCAAAGGGAGCCAGAAGATTTGCTGGGGACATAGCTCAGGGGTGGGATAAGGCTGGCTAAGCTTCAGAGACACATCTCATTCTGGGGATGCTTATATATGAGCAAATAAAAAAACACAGTAAGAGACCCCAAGAAGTGCCACTGGGGCTAAACAACAAAGTTAAAGAAGCAGTGAGAGACAAAAAGGCATCCTTTAAAAAGTGGAAGTTAAATCCTATTAAGGAAAATAGAAAGGAGCATAAATTCTGGCAAATGAAGTGTAAAAATATAATTAGGAAGGCCACAAAAGAATTTGAAGAACAGCTAGCCAAAGACTCAAAAAGTAATCGCAAACATTTTTTTAAGTACATCAGAAGCAGGAAGCCTGCTAAACAACTAGTGGGGCCACTGGACAATCGAGATGTTAAAGGAGCACTCAAGGACGATAAGGCCATTGCAGAGAAACTAAATGAGTTCTTGTCATCGGTCTTCACGGCTAAGGATGTGTGGGAGATTCCCAAACCTGAGCCATTCTTTTTAGGTGATAAATCTAAGGAACTGTTGCAGATTGAGGTGTCAATAGAGGAGGTTTTGGAACACATTAATAAACTAAACAATAATAAGTCACCAGAACCAGATGGTATTCACTCAAGAGTTCTAAAGGAACTTAAATGGGAAATTGTAGAACTACTAACTGTAGTTTGTAACCTATCATTTAAATCAGTTTCTTTACCAAATGACTGGAGGATAGCTAATGTGATGCCAATTTTTAAAAAGGGCTCCAGAAGTGATCACAGCAATTACAGGCCGGTAAGCCTGACTTCAGTACTGGGCAATCTGGTTGAAATTATAGTAAAGAACAAAATTGTCAGACACATAGATGAACATAATTTGTTGGGGAAGAGTCAACATGGTTTTTATAAAGGGAAATCATGCCTCCCCAATCTACTAGAATTCTTTGAGGGGGTCAACAAGCATGTGGACAAGGGGATCCATTGGATATAGTGTACTTAGATTTTCAGAAAGCCTTGACAAGGTCCCTCACCAAAGGCTCTTAAGCAAAGTAAAGCAGTCATAGGATAAGAGGGAAGGTTCTCTCATGGATTGGTAACTGGTTAAAAGACAAGAAACAAAGGGTAGGAATAAATGGTCAGTTTTCAGAATGGAGAGAGGTAAATAGCGGTGTTCCCCACGGGTATGTACTGGGACCAGTCCTATTCAACATATTCATAAATGAGCTGAAAAAAGGGGTAAACAGTGAGGTGGCAAAATTTGCAGCTGATACAAAACTACTCCAGATAGTTAAGGCCCAGGCAGACTGCAAAGAGCTACAAAAGGATCTCTCAAAACTGGGTGACTGGGCAACAAAATGGCAGATGAAATTCAATGTTGATAAATGCAAAGTAATGAACATTGGAAAACATAATCCTAACTATACATCTAAAATGATGGGGTCTAAATTAGCTGTTACCACTCAAGAAAGAGATCTTAGAGTCATTGTGGACAGTTCTCTGAAAACATCCACTCCATGTGCAGTGGCAGTCAAAAATGCAAACAGAATGTTGGGAATCATTAATAAAGGGATAGATAATACGACAGAAAATATCATATTGCCTCTATATAAATCCATGGTATGCCCACATCTTGAATACTGCGTGCGGATGTGGTGGCCCCATCTCAAAAAAGATATATTGGAATTGGAAAAGGTTCAGAAAAGGGCAACAAAAATGATTAGGGGTATGGAACAGCTTCCATAGGAGGAGATATTAAGCAGACTGGGACTTGTCAGCTTGGTAAAGAGACGACTAAGGGGGGGGGATATGATAGAGGTCTATAAAATCATGACTGGTGTAGAGAAAGTAAATAAGGAAGTATCATTTACTCCTTCTCATAACACAAGAACTACAGGGTCACCAAATGAAATTAATAGGTAGCAGGTTTAAAACAAACAAAAGGAAGTATTTTTTCACACAGTGCACAGTCAAACTGTGGAACTCCTTGCCAGAGGATGTTGTGAAGGCCAAGACTATAACAGGGTTCAAAAAAAGAACTAGATAAATTCATGGAGGATAGGTCCATCAATGGCTATTAGCCAGGATGGGCAGGGATGGTGTCCCTAGCCTCTGTTTGCCAGAAGCTGGGAATGGGCGACGGGGGATGGATCACTTGATGATTCCTTGTTCTGTTCATTCCCGCTGGGGCATCTGGCATTGGCCACTGTTGGAAGACAGGATATTGGGCTAGATGGACCTTTGGTCTGACCCAGTATGGCCGTTCTTATGAGTGAACCCAAACCTTTGGCATTTGTGAAGGTCTCCATCCCTGAATGCCACGTCTCCACGCCCCGCCGGCCCAGGCTCACCCTGCTATCAGTGGTGAGCACATTGCCGCTCCCAGGCACTGAGGCGCAATGACATTCGCATGCCAGGCCTGGGCTTTGCAGAGCCCGGTGCAAAGGAAAGGGTGAGGGGGCCTCGAGCAGACTGGGACTGCTTGGCAGGGGGAGGATGCTCATTAGGGAGATGGGAAGGAGGGGGGGACAGGGCACTTGTCATGTCTGTGGTAGTGTCACAAGCAGGGAGCAGACGGACAGGGAAGATTTCAGCCCCTGGGAGGGGGTTGGGACTGTGCAGTTCAAAGGAGGGGGAGTCAGGCCATGGAGAGGGGGATGAGCTACATTGCATGCTGGGACGAATGCTGACAAAACAAAGGCCTGCCACAGTGTGGCTGAACAATTAGGGTATCTATCTAGGGCTGGCCCTGTTAGCTGAGAAATCCCCAGGGAGCTCCTTCTTCTCTCAGCAGCATCCTCTCCTCACTGACTTTCAAAGCACGCTGCTTTGGTGTCTTCAAACAGCTCTGAGCTGAAAGCAGCTGGGGTGGTTTCACGCCCCTCCTCTTCCCCCAACCAGATGTATTTTCTTTCTACTGTTTTGCCCTTTATTGATGGTGTGCAGAGCTCTGCTTTCACTAAGGGCAACTGAAATGCTGCTCCTGACTGCGATTTTGGAGGTGCCAGCTGATCAATAGGATAGCGCCAACGTGGTCCGTGAAATCGCCGGCTCTGCACTGGGCCATGTTGTGCAGGATCTAAGCCGGCAGCTCAGCGATCCAATCAGACCTCTCTCCCCAAGGACCTACTTCATGGGGCAACGGCTGCCTGCAAAACTTGTTGTTACTTGTTTGTTTGCTGGTTAGTTAAATAGGTTCGTTGGGGACCGAGTCTGATCTCGCTGACGACAGTGTGAATCCAGAGTAACTCCATGGAAGCTACTGGAGACAACTCGAGTTATGTTGCTGCTGCTAAGAGCGGAATTCATCCGTTAGATAGTTGTGTAGAAGCAAATTCTACCCTGCCTTGTATCCCTGGCCCCCTCTCTGTAAGCAGTGGGGTTGCTTAGGGCAGAAGTTATCATTTGGAGTTCCAGGGGGAGGGATAGCTCAGTGGTTTGAGCATTGGCCTGCTAAACCCAGCGTTGTGAGCTCAGTCCTTGAGAGGACCATTTTAGGGATCTGAGGCAAAAATCTGTCTGGGGGTTGGACTAGATGACCTCCTGAGGTCCCTTCCAACCCTGATAGTCTATGATTCTATGATGTTTCAGAGGAAGGAACAAACAACTAACCCTTAATGTACCTATTCAACTGTGCAATCCTTTGGAGTGGTGGGAGATTCCTTTTGAACGCCCCCAGCCGATCAGTGCGTGCTCTGCACTCTGGAGCAATCGAACTGGGATTCCTGGTAACTTTGGCCAGGTCTACACTACCGCGGTAGTTCGACGGCTGGCAATCGAACTTACGGGTTCGATTTATCGCGTCTGGTCTGGACGCGATAATTCGAACCAGGAAGTGCTCGCCATCGACTACGGTACTCCACCTCAGCGAGAGGAGTACTGCGGAGTCGACGGGGGAGCCTGCCTGCCGCGTGTGGACCGTGTCTGAACCGCGGTAAATTCGAACTAAGGTATGTCGACTTCAGCTACGTTATTCACGTAGCTGAAGTTGCGTACTTTAGATCGAATTGGGGTGTTAGTGTAGACCAGGCCTTTGTGACTTGGTTTCTGCATCGGACAAGGTTCTTCTTGGAGGTCA